>NC_074675.1:12303582-12481082 GCF_029448725.1 Salvelinus fontinalis | reverse complement strand
CCTTCTTCATCAGACGAGCGTCACACACTCCACAAATGTATTGCGAACAAACTATACTTTTGGCAAGTCGGTTAGGACATCTACTCTGTGCATGACACAAGTAATTTTTCCAACAATTGTTTACAGACAGATTATTTCACTTATCAATCAATCAATTCACTTATCAATCAGTAAGTGTCTCAATTCCAGTGAGTCAGAAGTTTAGATACAGTAACTTGTCTGTGCCTTTAAACAGCTTGGGAAATTCCAGAAATGATGTCAAGGCATTAGAAGCTTCTGATAGGTTAATTGACATCATTTGAGTCAATCGTAGGTGTACCTGTGGATGTATTCCAAGGTCTACCTTCAAAATCAGTGCCTCTTTGCTTGACATCATTTGGAAATCAAAAGAAATCAGCCAAGACCAGCCAAGCCAAGACTCCAAAAATCTGGTTCATCCTTGAGAGCAATTTCCAAACGCCTAAAGGTACCAAGTTCATCTATACAAACAATAGTAAGCAAGAATAAACACCATGGGACCATGCAGTCGTCATACCGCTGAGGAAGGAGACGCGTTCTGTCTCCTAGAGATGAACATGCTTTGGTGCGCAAAGTGCAAATCAATCCCAGAACAACAGCAAAGGACCTAGTGAAGATGCTGGGGGAAACAGGTACAAAAGTATCTATATCCACAGTAAAACGCGTCCTATATCGACATAACTTGAAAGGCCGCTCAGCAAGGAAGAAGCCACTGCTCAAAAACCGCCATAAAAAGCCAGACTACGGTTTGCAACTGCACATGAGGACAAAGATCTTACTTTTTGGAGAAATGTCCTTTGGTCTGATGAAACAAAAATTGAACTGTTTGGCCATAATGACCATCGTTATGTTTGGAGGAAAAAGGGGGAGGCGTGCAAACCAAAGAACACCATCCCAACCGCGAAGCACAGGGGTGGCAGCATCATGTTGTGGGGGTGCTTTTCTGCAGGAGGAACTGGTGCACTTCACAAAATAGATGGCATCATGAGGCAGGAAAATTATTTGGATATATTGAAGCAACATCTCAAGACATCAGTCAGGAAGTTAAAGCTTGGTCGCAAATGGGTCTTCAAAATAGTCAATGACCCCAAGCATACTTCCAAAGTTGTGGCAAAATGTCTTAAGGACAAGAAATTCAAGGTATTGGAGTGGCCATCACAAAGCCCTGACCTCAATCCTATAGAAAATCTGTGGGCAGAACTGAAAAAGCGTGTGCAAGCAAGGAGGCTTACAAACCTGACTCAGTTACACCAGCTCTGTAGTAATTGAGTGTATGTCAACGTCTGACCAACTAGGAATGTGATGAAAGAAATAAAAGCTGTAATAAATCATTCTGACGTTTCACATTCTTAAAATAAAGTGGTGATCTTAACTGACCTAAGACAGATAATTGTTATTAGGATTAAATGTCAGGAATTGTGAAAAATTGAGTTGAAATGTATTCGGCTAAGGTGTATGTAAACTTCCGACTTCAACTGATATGTGCTATGCAGTAATTTAATGTATTCCGTTCTATTTTGGATCAGAGTATATTATAAAGCAGTTTGTTTGAGTATATTGTCTGGTACGACACACAATTACTTGTTTACTGCTCTAATTGGAAAACAGTTTATTATAACAACAAGGATGGGGTCTCCCGAGTGGCGCAGCCGTCTAAGGCACTGCATTATACCTGCAGTAGTGCTAGAGGCGTTACTACAGACCCGGGTTCATTCCCTGGCTGTGCCACCAATGGTTGTGTTTCCTCCGACATATTGGTGTGGCTGGCTTCCGGGTCAAGCTGGCGGTTGTTAAGGAGCGCAGTTAGGCAGGTCATGTTTCAGAAGACGCATGACTCCACTTTCTCCTCTCCCGAGCTCGTTGCAGCGATGACACAAAATTGAAAATTGGGGAGAAAAAGGGGGTACATTTAAAAAATAAAAAATAACAACAATAAGGCACCTCAGTGGTTTGTGGGATATGACCAATATACCACAGCTAAGGGCTGTATCCAGGCACCTAAGAACATCCCTTAGTCGTGGTATATTGGCCATATACCACACCCCCTCAGGCTTTATTGCTTAAATGTAGAGTAACTTCCTCAGGCCCTGGCTTGATAGGTGTGTCCCAGACAGGATCCGAGGAAAGGTCCACATCTTACCACTCTTACAGAACATTTGCATATCTGTTTTAGAGCTTCAATAAGAGCCCATCGAGTCCTGTCCAGACAGTCTGACAACCTCCCAGCCAGCAGTGAGCTGAGGTGCCAGACTGGGGCAGAGCTACAGCACTGCCGGTTAATAGGCCCTTCTGGTTGGAGCAGCTGTACCTGGGAGGGAGAAAGCCTCCTCAGCTCTGGATCACACAGCATGTGACAGACATGCACAAACTTACGTACGCAGATGAACAGGTAGAGGAGTAGAAAGGGAAACTGCCGTCACACCTGCTCTAATAGAATCTCAAATTCCTCTCCCTCAAACCCACAGTGGAATGTTCATGCATACACATTTTCTCATTACAATGACCTCTGTAATAAGAAATACCAGCTTTACGGCCTATGGAGTTTAAACAAGGCACTAGCAGCCTCTAGTGAGAGGCTCTCTCTCTCACACACGCACGCACGCGCGCGCGCTCGCGCACGCACGCACGCACGCTCGCGCACGCACGCACGCACGCACGCACGCACGCACGCACGCACACACACACACACACACACACACACACACACACACACACACACACACACACACACACACACACACACACACACACACACAGTCTCGGAGGAGAGCCAGGCTGTAAATACGCTCGCGGCTTCGCCCACCACGAACCAGGAAACTCTTAATGAGCCAGTCTGTGGGACGGGAGCCATATGGTAATGAGTGACATGCTAGGTGTGACACGCCACACAAATCCACAGGTGGGTACAGAAAACAAGGAAAGGTTGGCCAAAGGAAGGCCTTCATCTGAAAATAGACTGTGTATGTAATGTGTATCTGGGTAGTAGGGTAAACAAAGGACACACTAGGTATTTTTATTTGGCTGCAATCCTTTGAATTATCTGGTAATGGGATGTAGTCTTATAGCTTTAGATAAAGGGACCAAGTACGTGTCCATTACACCATAGCTGTACGTTACCCTAGTAGCATGACTGTAACGTGGGAGGAGATACTACCACTAACCTAACCCCTGTTGGGAGGTGAAACGGGTTAACAAACTTCAAGTCCCATACCCATGCGGTTACTTGAGGTTGCATCCACTGGAAACGCAGTGAAGTTACGTGGCCATCCATAATAAGTGTTAAGCTGTGTAGTTAAGGTTTCCTCTTAACCTCCTGACTCTCTGGGGCGTAATCATGTTGGACTTTAGAGCCTCAAGTGCCAAGCACAAAGCTACTGGTTTTCATGTTGGTGAGGAGGCTGCTTAGAGGAGGCTGTGGGAACACACACAGAGCCACTTCACATGGTGGCATTGACCCACAGACAGGACTGGCTACTCTCTAGTGCAGCACAGGGCCAGGAGAATGAACTCTCTAACTCTACAGTCAGAATGAGATCAAGAAAGAAACACCGTAGTTGTAAAGCAAAGTCATTATTTCTAAACCTCATTTGCTGCAAAACGTAGGATCCTGTTTCTAATTGCACTTTAATTTATAACCTCACAAAGGTTTATTTAATTGCAATTCATTATGCACCCATTTGTGTAATATCACAGTCTAGTACTTAATTGTTCAGCTTCTATTCGTCATCTCTGTGTGATGATTACCAAAGGTCTCTTCCTATCAGAGAACAGACGTCTCGTGTACTGCTCCTAGACATATTTCACCACCATGTTACAATGAACCTTCGTACTGAGACAGAGCTGTAAAGGAAAGAGCCTTTAGCTGGAGCTTGGGCTACAGGGGCTGGACAGAGGGGGGACAGAGACCCAGCCGCCTGCCCTCCCTGCATCTCTAATCGCTGCTTCCCATCAGGCACTTCACCCTAGTGAGCCAGACCCTGCCAACTGGAAATATTCTGGTTGCCCGGCAACACCGATGACATCAGCAACCATCATCAGCCGTCCCTCCAACCCCAGGCACTTGGGGTCTTAAAATAGCGACACAGATTATTATCAGGCTTCAAAATAGCAGCCATTTTCTCTGTTTTCTTCTTGGATACACAGGGGAAAATGAGCCAGTATTCAGACAGATTTGGATAAAGGGGTGGGGGTCAGAGACTGCTGTGGGTGTCTGACTGAAGTTAATAGATGTGACTGTCTGTGATGTAACAGAAATGGAGACAGAGTGGATACTCTTGATAGGGGAGATAGAGAGGGGAGAGTGAAAGAGAGCGAGAGAGAGCGAGAGAGAGAGAGAGAGAGAGAGAGAGAGAGAGAGAGAGAGAGAATGATTGACGCGCACAATGTATCAGCGAATTAGCAGAGAGTGTGTGTCTGAGTGCACATGAAAGTAACGCGTGCACAAATCACTTCTACTTTATATCAATTTTAGTAATCTTACCCACTGGCCCTGCAAAATGACATCTGATTTGGAGAAAGAAAACGAAGAAAAAACTCATTCAAATTCAAAGCCAAATTGGTCAATCAGTCAAACTCTGCCTGTAAGCTTGTTTACATAATTGAAATATGCTGTTCATATGAGATCCCTGACAAGTTAGACACACTTAGCTGAGACTAATCAGAGGCAACATTTAGTAGAAGAGTTTGAAGTGAGCTGTTGATGTGCCATGCCATTTTCATCAAACAAAATTAAGAGGAACATTCTCACACTCTTACTATTGCTGTTCAGTAGACGCTACACTCCTGCAGTGACAGACGAGAAAGAATTCTGTTCAAAACAACTGCCCCTTTGTAAAAACTCATTTACAGTTCTTTGAAGGCTGAAGGAGGAAAGGAACACTTATATCCACGACTGTACAGAAGCCTCTCTACTCATATCTACTCTGTCTGCCATGTCATAACAAACAGCACGGCCTCCTACAGTAGTTCCACTGTGAGTTCCTACTGTTTGAAACCCAGGGCCCACAGTACATGTGAGGAGTTCCCTGGGTGGTCAAGACTGCTCCTGGCTCTCTGTGATGATACAGTTTGCCACACAGCAGTGGTACATAACTATACTAGGTTTGCTCCAGGGTAGAGAGAAGCCCAGGAAATGGCCCGGGACTTCTGCTTTCAAGCTGTGATACATTTCATTTTCTCAGATGGAAGGCAGCCAGCCTTTACAGAGCATGAATGCTCTGAGTACTATTTCACTCTGATTCTAGATCAGTGATCTGGCAGATAGCCTCTTCCATTCAGATCATCTTCCACCACCTTAATACTGACTCTAGATCAGTGGTCAGACCACAGAATTATATCTTAATATAATAGGATCTCTACGGTTCAGACAGCCTCTCTTTGCGTTGACTTCTAATTCAGATTACCACACGTCGCCCGCCCGCCTTTAAAATCTCTATCTCTCTGAGCCCCCATTCCTGCTGATTGTCATGCCACCGATTTCAGCTTTCCTTTGCTGAATATTACATTAGAAAGAGATTACAGGGCGTGTTGTGGAATGATTTGTGAAAATTACAAGAGTAATTGATTTTGTTCAATTTGTATCCATTTTGCAGGGAGCTAGTAGATCAGCCTGGGTAGGCTCAGCAATAAAGCCCCTGGATGGAGACAGCATGACTGCATTTGAAAGACAAATCTTTACAGGCATCTTACATTCTTTATAAATAAGTGGAAGTGTGTGATGGATTATTCAACAAACAACTGTCCATGGAATGCATTCCAAAGGCGTTGTACTTTGATTTCCGAGAATGTCTTAAAGTTAGATTTGTGAGAACCCACCCAAACGTTTCAAAAGTAACATGTTTGGAATAATACCAATAACTGTGTTGTTTTTAAATCATGTGTTTTTTTCAGTGATCTTGGGATTACTGCAAGATCAGTATGCATTAAATGCACAAGCCTCTCCAGAACCCTAGGCTGCAAGCCAATGTCAACCTGCACCACAGTTAGGATTTTGCCATCGCTGCAGTTCGCCTTCCTCTTCTCATGAGAAGACAAGACTGGGGCTGATAAATGGGTTTGATGGATCACCTGTCACAGAGAGGTCGAAGCACAGTGTGCTGAAATCCTTAGATGACATGTGACTTAATCCAGTACAGGAGGGAGAAATCAGAAACTTACTGCCACAGCCTGTCAGGTTGTTCCACAGGACTTAATTATGCATGCCTTCTCCCAGAGTCAAAATCAAATTACTGCAGAGGTTTTATTTTCCAGCTGTCAATATAAAGGGAAATGTTTTAGCCCAAAGTTTGGGGCCCATTTCTAAACCTCTGGCAGAAACTCCGATGCTCTAGAAGGCTTGTGTGACAGTGGAGAACAGAACATGCCTGCAGCTTCCTCATCTCTCACAATAACACAGATTGCTCTCATTCATTATGGTCCCTTTAACATATTGACAGACAGACAGACAGACAGACAGACAGACAGACAGACAAAGCCCAGGGTGAGAGAGGACTTTTGGTTATTGTCAGAGACAGACTCCTCTACTCTCCAGTGAACAGGTTGAGAACTGCAGGCCTTTATTCCCAGTTATGGCTTTGAGGTTAGTGCTGCCGCCAATCACACAGCCTGCAGTGGATGAAGCTCCCTGGTCTGGACTGCACTAGCACCACAGAGAAGCTGGGAAGGTGCCAGGGTTATTGTTCCAACTCAATCTATCAGCAGTCTGAGGTTTGACTGAACTTCAGCGAACCGTAGGCGGACAGTGTGAAGGAATCCTATCATACCTCTCAGGGCTAGGACTGACAGAGAGAGCACCAAGGATATGCTCTGAGAATCAGCCTGTCGTCTTTGATAAACCTCACATCAACACCACAACTATGGAGAAGAACCACCTCGTAGGAGAGTTAAAGAGCCGGGAAAGGAACTGGGCGCGGACACACACACACACACACACACACACACACACACACACACACACACACACATGGACACACATACACAAAGAGAACGGATGAGCTAGACACAAAGGACAAGCTGGGGAAGGAAGGAGTCTTTTGAAGACATCCAGACTGATAGATGTCTCATAAACCCGTCCTCTGAGCAATGTGCTGGACAGGCTCTAAGACTCTCCTGCAAACAGGAAGAGTAGAAGACAGCCAGTGGCTTTACACTCATCTGAACTGTGTGTTTTATGTGTGTGTGCATATGTGTTTGCATTCGTGTGTGTGTGTATGTGTGCCTGTGTGGCATCTGGCCATTCAGATCACACTGTACCAGCCAGCCAGTAGGAGCCCGTCTTTGATCTATCTTCTTGCTGTGGAAACTGTGTGTGTGTCAGGGCCACATGCTGGGATGTTAATCACTCACCCCCCACTCATCCCCCATTGGTCCCTCAGAGTAGATTTACACCCTTGCCAAAAAGCCTTACGTAATAATGCCTGTGTGGCGTGCCTGCTAAAACAGCACTCATGACTGATCAGTGAAATATGAGGAGAGTGGCGCGAAAGAGAGCGGTCAATTCCATTTCAACTCTGTTAGCGCTGGTGGAATTAACTGAGGTTCAATTGATCAATGTGACATTTCCTCTGTTTTTCCAGTTCACCAGCTGCATTTAAATTGTTCGGAAATCGATTGGAATTAAAATGGAATTTACCTTAACTCTGGGGCAAAGCACCATCGATTTCAGGCAAACGATGCACTCCTACAGGTTTCCATATACACGGACTATACAAAACATTAAGAACACCTGCTCTTTCCATGACAGACTGACCAGAAGAATCCAGGTGAAAGCTATGATCCTATATTGATGTCACTTGTTAAATATACTTCAATCAGTGTAGATGAAGGGGAGGAGACAGGTTAAAGAAGGATTTTCAAGCCTTGAGACAATTGAGACATGGATTGTGTATGTTTGCCATTCAGAGGGTGAATGGGCAAGACAAAAGATTTAAGTGCCTTTGAACGGGGTATGGTAGTAGGTGCCAGGTGCACCGGTTTGTGTCAAGAACTGCAACGCTGCTGTTTCTTTCCAGGCTTATCAGTTTCCCGTGTGTATCTAAAATGGTCCATCACTCAAAGGACATCCAGACAACTTGACACAACTGTGGGAAGCATTGGCGTCAACATGGGCCAGCATACCTGTGGAACGCTTTTGACACCTTGTAGAGTCCATGTCTCGAATAATTTAGGCTGTTCTGAGGGCTAAAGGGGGTGCAAATAGGGCTGTTATGGTGACCGTATTAACGCCACACCGGAGTTCACGAATCATGACAGCAGTCAAATTCCATGTGACCGTTTAGTCAAGCTCCAAGCTCTGATGCTGCTGATGGTCATTAGTATCCCTAACTGCAGAACTCTATTGTCAGCAGTCTATTGTCCCTCTAATCACTCTGACATCAATGCAAATGTGATCGAAAATCAGGAGAGCCCATGAGCTCATGTTGACAATATTTCTATAGGCTATGCAATTGCGTGAGAAAACTGTTTTTTATTTTTTTATTTCACCTTTATTTAACCAGGTAGGTCAGTTGAGAACAAGTTCTCATTTACAACTGCGACCTGGCCAAGATAAAGCAAAGCAGTGCGACAAAAACAACAACACAGAGTTACACATGGGATAAACAATCATACAGTCAATAACACAATAGAAAAATGTATATAGAGTGGAGTGATGGCTTCTATTAAAAAGAGGAGGATCCCATCAACTTTCTATAGGCTAGGCCTACTATATTTATTTCTCAACTTTCCTAAAATTAAGCGCTCTTTACAACAGGAGTATAGTCTACCTGACTGGCATGAAAATGAACCACAGGAAAGCGTCCTCCATTTGCTATTTAAGTGCATAGATGACATGTATTTTTTCCCGCTGCCCCTGATTCGAGACAGTTGCATGATAATGGTCCATTCTAAATCAAAACAAATTTCACACATATGTTATTTAGTATATGTAAAGTGTGAATTAATTATATATTATCACTTGTGAATGATTCCCAGCGTAAGGCAAGAAACAGCACATGCTTTTTTTGCGACTTTTTCAAATTATAGTTCCACACCTCATGTACCCTTGCCCATAGGCCTATATGTTTTGATAAGGATTGTATCACAATTAAAGTGGCCAAATAACTTCTTAAAGTGAAGCATGTTAATCTGCTTCACAACAGGTGCAGAGCTTAACTGGCATACATACGCAGCACGTGAGTTTCAAGTTTGCGGAATAACATTTTCACTATAAAAATGCACCCTTATAATAAAAGCATTACATGCATAAACACATTTGTGGTCACTTTTGAGAATGTTTCATTAGCGGGAAAATACTATTCGCGCTTATAGCATTACTGCGCTCATCATATGAAGAAATAGGCTAATAGTTTATCAACATTTTAAGCTGTTGTATCAGGCTCATTGCTTAAAACTGTTTTTTTGATGCTAGTGGTTGTATTAATTTGGCATCTATCGCATCTGTCCCAGTCTATGTTTGGAATATTTATTTCTCGCACAGAATAGAATAGGTCAACTTTTGTACTATGGGGGATAGTAGATTGACATAGTCTAGTGCTTTTGCTGTTCGTTAGGTCTACTCATCTTGTTGGCTGCCGAAAAGGAAATGTGGACAGTTCTTCCAATATCTTCAATATGCGCCTCGTTATTGGATAAGGACACGCGCAGTTGCGTCCCCGATGTGTCTGTCTTCACTTGTAGCAGATGAGAAAGACCTGATCACATTATGGAGAGCCATGTGAGCGAGAGGTGCTTCAGTACGCAGCTCGGAGAAGGGAATTATAATTATTATATCCAGTCCAAGGGCACAATGGCTACTAGCCTCAAAGGGAATGGATTTCTTTTAGGGGGCATTACGGCCACACAAAGGGGATGCAGCCGGGAAATTCGAGGCATTATCAAGTGCTTGTCAAATTGTGAATGAGAGAATGATGAAGTGTGTACAGCCTGCACAAAAAACAAAGCAGAAATCATGCCTTCCATGCAACTTTTTTAAAATCATCATTAGTCGCATCACGCAGCCTTAGAATGTATTAAAAATCCGAACCTATACCACAACATTTGTATCACAACTAAAGTTACATAAATACATAAATAACATATAGGAGTACCTGCTTCTTTGTTAACCGCTCAACACAGAATAGCCTCATGTGCGGACTCCCTCAAATCGTTCTATTTTATTCAGCTTTGTTCAATTGTATTCTTCATATTATAAAATAATGCCATGGAATTCTAAGCAAATCTTGTCTGCTAAATGAACTATTGTAGCTCACAGCCATATGGCATAGCCAGATCAGTATCTAACATAAGGACAACTCAGAATATGCTATTCTGTTCTTCTGAAATAGATTACATTTTCTTCATATCATGTTTCTTTAGACGTGTCTAAAATAAATAATGGATTTACCTTGAAGGTGTTGGCTATATTAAATGGATTTTTTATACTTTTTAAAATGTAGATGTTCCAAAGGTCTGCATCAGTGGCTTGTATGCTATGCGTGGAAGCCAGGAGATGCTAAATGCGTTTATGTCACAGCCTGATCTGTTTCACCTGTCTTTGTGATTGTCTCCACCCCCCTCCAGGTGTGTGTCACCCTTCTTCCCCATTATCCCCAGTGTACTTTTACCTGTGATCTCTGTTTGTCTGTTGCCAGTTGCCAGTTCATTTTGTTTCGTCAAGCCTACCAGCGTTTTTCCCCCGTACTCCTGTCTGTCTCTAGTTCCTGTTTACTAGCTTTCCCGGTTTTTGATCATTCTGCCTGTCGTTCTGTACCTTGTTATACCACCCTGGATTACTGTCGAAACTGTCTGCGTATTGGTCTTCTCCCGAGACTTGATAATTTATGTTAATTAATGGTCAATTACCGTTAGACCAGCAGTTATTTGCTTGACAATCACCGGTTGACAAAATTTCATGACCGCCACAGCTTAGATGCAACTCAATGTTAGGAAGGTGTTCCTAATGTTTGGTATACTCAGTGTATATATAGGCTTTTGAGAAAACCAAAGCAACCTAATGGTCATCTGAAAAGACAAAGGAAGGCTCATACTGTATATTGTATCAACTGGAGCTGTTGCACTGTGGCACATTGGCTCATGATAACTAACAGTGGATGACTCAGTAAAACACCAAAAGCCCCGTTTTGCGTGGTAACCCCTGTGGGTTACTGCTGCTGAGTGAACAACACCCACTTCCAGGGAGGTCTGGGAGAGAAAGAGACATCTCCCCAAACATGCTAATCTGGGCTGAGATCCAAGACAGTGTTAGGTGGATTCTTTCTCACTCTCACCCGTACATTCTCAAGGGCCATGTCTATTTTTTTATTCCATATTTAACACAGATGTCTGCTCTTCCACGGTCGATTCTCTGTCAGGCACGCAGAATAATAAATAAAAAAACGTACAAGGAATCCAATGCCTATCTCGTGCCGCCTTGTCTACCACATTTATCACTGTTTTGTGAGACTGGGGGTAAGGGAGAGAGGGACATTCGTATGATGGCTCGCTGCCTGGAACATGGGCTGGAATCACCCACCAAGTGGCTAATAGGGTCTTAGTGACTCTAAAGTCATTAGAATGTGACGGGGAAACAGGGTAAAACAATGCAGTATAGCCCTGCACTCAAGACCCCAATTACACATCTGACTTAGGTCAATTGGGAGGTATTATATACAAAATTAATCACACACTTTCACCAACAAGAAGAACTTCCCCTCCTTATCCATTGTAAAGCTACTAGACCACAGCACATAGTCGATGAATGATGAATTGTGAATTGCTCTGAAAGGACTAGTATTAATGAGGTTAGATTGAGAAGCTGATTAAGTTAATTGGGTGGCTGTGGGAGCATAGTGAAAGCCTTAGGGCACTCTAGGACCATTGCAGAGCAGCCCCAAATCCTTGTGGGCTAATTCCTCTTCTTAGCACGGCACTTAGTGAAAGAAATGGCCTTTCCTCTAGTGCTCCGTATACAGTATAAGTGCGAAGGATGAATTAAATTGGGAGCATAGTCTATGCACTTAATGCCTGCAGGTGGCTTTCAAGGAAGAGTTATACTGTGGAGATATAGCTATTTGTTACGCCTTCTCAAGGCCGAATTAATGTCAATGGGGTGATAAAATACTACCAAGACTGCAATAACAATTAATTCACATTGACAATTCCCCTAAGATAGACTAAAACTATAATAGATTAACATTCTCAAAAGGTGCTCAGAGAATAGAGTCCTGCATGTATAATTTGTTGCAACTATTCTTTAATTCTGAGCCTTTAAATGAGATAATAGGGGAGATGTTGGGTGAGATGTAATACAACAGCCGGTATCAAGAAATCGAACCATCGTCCTAGTGTAACATGTAGTGTCCATTATGATGTTCCAGTAGCAAATGAAAGTATTACCTGTCTGCCACCAGTGGTCCAGTCCAGGCACTCCAAAGCTCCTTTTGGCCCAGTTCAGAGTCTCCACGTCACATAGCTCTCCAGCCAAGATCTGGAGGAGCAGAGAGAACAGTCAGGCTCTATAGGCCAGGACAGTGTAATAGAGTAGTGGCAGATCTATAATGAAGCAATAAGGCCTGAGGGGGTGTGGTATATGGCCAATATACCATGGCTAAGGGCTGTTCTTATGTATGACGCAACACGGTGTACCTGGATACAGACCTTAGCCGTGGTATATTGGCCATATACCACAAACCCCCGATGTGCCTTACTGCTAATATAAACTGGTTGCCAACATAATTAGAATAGTGAAAATAAATGTTTTTTGATACTCATGGTATACGGTCTACGCCTTCAGCAAATCAGCATTCACAGCTCGAACCACAAAGTTTGTAAAAAACAATTTAACAGCCAAGGAAGGTTACGGCTGTGTTTTCAAGTTATATAAAAGTGAGTTGTGCCAGTAGCAGGGTGAAAAAAGCAATAAGCTGGAGTTTTCCCATTAGACTATAATTGCCTTACGAGTCTCAGACAAACTTGCACAAAAACGTGTACACACAACAGCCCATATTGTTTCTGTTGATCTGAGTAAAAATCCCCTTCTAGCTGTGGTTATATACAGTTGAAGTCGGAAGATTACATACATCTTAGCCAAATACATTTAAACTCAGTTTTTCACAATTTCGTACATTGAATCCTAGTAACAATTCCCTGTTTTAGGTCAGTTAGGATCAACACTTTTTTTTAAGAATATGAAATGTCAGAATAATAGTTGAGAGAATGATTTTTTCAGCTTTTATTTCTCAGAAGTTTACATACACTCAATTAGTATTTGGTAGAATTGCCTTTAAAATGTTTAACTTGGGTCAAACGTTTCGGGTAGCCTTCCACAAGCTTCCCACAATAAGTTGGATGAATTTTGGCCCATTCCTCCTGACAGAGCTTTGTAGGCCTCCTTGCTCACGCACGCTATTTCAGTTCTGCCCACAAATGTTCTATAGGAATTGAGGTCAGGGCTTTGTGTCCTTGACTTTGTTGTCCTTAAGACATTTTGCCACAACTTTGGAAGTATGCTTGTCCATTTGGAAGACCCATTTGCGACCAAGCTTTAACTTCCTGACTGATGTCTTGAGATGTTGCTTCAATATATTCACATAATTTCCTGCCTCATGATGCCATCTATTTTGTGAAGTGCACCAGACCCTCCTGCAGCAAAACACCCCCATAACATGATGCTGCCACCCCCGTGCTTCACGGTTGGGATGGTGTTCTTCGGCAAGCAAGCCACCCCCTTATTCTTCCAAACATAACGATGGTCATTATGGCCAAAAAGCTCTATTTTTGTTTCATCAGACCAGAGGACATTTCTCCAAAAAGTACGATCTTTGTCCCCATGTGCAGTTGCAAACCATAGTCTGGCTTTTTTATGGCGGTTTTGGAGCCGTGGCTTCTTCCTTGCTGAGCGGCCTTTCAGGTGATGTCGATATAGTACTCGTTTTACTGTGGATATAGATACTTTTGTACCTGTTTCCTCCAGCATCATCACTAGGTCCTTTGCTGTTGTTCTGGGATTGATTTGCACTTTTCGCACCAAAGTACGTTCATCTCTAGGAGACAGAACGCGTCTCCTTCCTGAGTGGTATGACGGCTGCAAGGTCCCATGGTGTTTATACTTGCTTACTATTGTTTGTACAGATGAACGTGGTACCTTCAGGCGTTTGGAAATTGCTCTCAAGGATGAACCAGACTTGTGGAGGTTTACAATTTTTTTTCTGAGGTCTTGGCTGATTTCTTTTGATTTCCCCATGATGTCAAGCAAAGAGGCACTGAGTTTGAAGGTAGGCCTTGAAATACATCCACTGGTACACCTCCAATTGACTCAAATTATGTCAATTAACCTATCAGAAGCTTCTAAAGACATGACATAATTTTCTGGAATTTTCCAAGCTGTTTAAAGGCACAGTCAACTTAGTGTATGTAAAGTTCTGACCCACTGGAATTGTGATACAGTGAATTACAAGTGAAATAATCTGTCTGTAAACAATTGTTGGAAAAATGACTTGTGTCATGCACAAAGTAGAAGTCCTAACTGACTTGCCAAAACTATAGTTTGTTACCAAGAAATGTGTGGAGTGGTTGAAAAACGAGTTTTAATGACTCCAACCTAAGTGGTATGTAAACTTCCGACTTCAACTGTTGATAAAGCCATGCTAATCTTCACTCAGGGTCCTTGACACGGTCTGATAAAGCAGAGAAGACTTCATTTGCTGCCAAAACGTCTGAGGCCATACAGTTTCCATGACCTCCTGCCACACATAACAACTCGAGGAATTCTAATTCGAATAGGCCTCAGAGGAGGCTGGTGGGAGGAGCTATAGGAGGACAGGCTCATTGTAATGGCTGGAATGTAATCAGTAGGACGTTATCAAACATATGGAAACCGTTCCATACTGTATATTCTTTTCCGGTCATTACAATGAGCCTGTCCTCCTATAGCTCCTCCCATCATCCTCCTCTGATTGGTCTGTTATCTGGGTCAGGGTGAGGGTCTTGGTGTAATCTGAATGAGAATGGGTAGAAGAAGCAGGGTCACAGAACTCTACAGAACATCCAGAGAATCCCTCTGCTGCTCTTTGCTCCGTATTCTACATAGCACACCATTTAAATGTAAATCTCACCCGTGACACCTTGCCCTGTGTTCCCTGCTCCTACTCTGGAACAATCTGACTACAGATGTTGGGAGGAGGGGAGAGACAGGCAGCCATGGATGGTTGGATCTGTGTGTAATTTATGCAAGTGGGTGGGTGAAGGCCAAGCACATTTCTCCATATCTTCAGAGGCCCAGATTCAGCCTTGGACAGGCAACAATAGTCCCACAGTACTATACCTAACATAGTCCCACTGTACTATACCTAACATAGTCCCACAGTACTATACCTAACATAGTCCCACTCGGGAAGTTTGTGTCTCATTAACAACAATGAGAGAGGAAACATTCACCCCCATAATTGCATTTAGTGTGCATGTGTGTGTGTGTGTGTGTGTGTGTGTGTGTGTGTGTGTGTGTGTGTGTGTGTGTGTGTGTGTGTGTGTGTGTGTGTGTGTGTGTGTGTGTGTGTGTGTGTGTGTGTGTGTGTGTGTGTGTGTGTGTGTGTGTGTGTGTGTGTCTGTGTGTCTGTGTATGTGCACCTTGTACGTGGCACCTTGCAATGAGAAGGTATATCAATCGCACATATATTCCTTGAAAGATGGCACATGACATCCCAGATAATGCATGATATAAATCCTGCAAATGTTAAACAAACAGGCAGAGTGAGTCACAAGCCAAGCTTCCTGGTGCTACAAGCTGGAAAATGTTATTGACAGAAATCATGAACTTTGTCACCCATAAGTAAGTCTGCTCTGCCTGTGAGCGTTGAGTTAGTGCTCCGGGCTATGTTAATAAGGGCTATGAAATGGTGCTTGCTCCATTGTGCTGTGATTGTTTCTCTGAGTGGGTTGAACGGTAGAGCTAGACGCGACTCCTACACCAGAGAGCTCCAAACCCGCTTTTCTATTACTTGTCTGACATCTGTGGTGACGAGTGAAATTGCTCAAGCTCGCTGATAATGCTCCAAGGCCATTACAGTGCAGAGCCATTCCACGGAAGCAACTCATGTGTTGTAATAACAATAGTCATCGTGAAGTACCCAGCGAGAACTAAATACTGGGCTGAAATACTGGGCAATTTTGTGGTTTTGGCATGTCTGCACCTTTCAACACTTGGAAAGTGCTACACAGACAAATCTGATTTTCTGAAAATCAGCACATAGGAAAGTGCATCTATAATGACTTTGTGGCACTGGAGGAGGCAAGCCCTCTTACCGTGCCCTTCCAGCGCCTTCTTCTTCTTCTTTAAAAGATGTTTGCGAATCGCAACCAACTGACAGGTGCATACACCGCTACCTACTGGACTGGCGTGTGAGGCCGGTCACGACCTATCTATCCTTCCAGCGCCTTTCCGGCACTTTCTCTGTTGGGAGGCTAATGGATAATAAGCCAATCAAGTGTGTGATTGGCTGGACAATCAGCCCCAACAGTTGATTAGGCTGCTGCTGCTCACATTCGAGGGAGAGGACTGGATATACAGTAGCAACAGACAGTTTGGGGCTGAAAGGTTATCTTAAACTGAGAGGCTTCATTATTTGAAGTTAAACTTTAAGAGTTTTATTTGTAAGCATTTTTGTTGGTAAGTGATGTAATAATGCCTGGTTTCTGTTGGTAAGTGATGTAATAATGCCTGATTTCTGTTGGTAAGTGATGTAATAAAACCTGATTTCTGTTGGTAAGTGATGTAATAATGCCTGATTTCTGTTGGTAAGTGATGTAATAAAGCCTACGTTTGAAGCGTTCACTCTGCCTCACTGACCCTCTGTACCCAGAGACCCTCTTAGCTCTGGTCCATGGCAGTGGCTTCTCCCCAGGCTCTGTCACGGGCGGCAATAGTTGTTATGGGCTCTGTGGTATATTTTAGCACAGGATTTGGTGCAATTAGCTACCCATGTGGCGTAACTGAGCTAGGAGCTGAGAAGAGGCTACTGCTGTGAGCTTATCAGAGAGATCGTGATGAGTATTTCATATGCTATCCACCCACATCATATTATTACCAAAATGTCCATGACCTACTGATAACGGTGCCATACAATGAGGAGATACCAGCAACAACCCGTTCATAGGAGCAACCATTCACACGTGAACGAAGGCGTTTTAGTGTCTTATTGCTTAATGAAGTGTTCTCAAAACGCTTGCCTTTCAAACTACAAGTTTATAATCAATTCATGAGAAAGAGGGGAAATAGAGTTGACGTTTTAAATGACATGAATTGCTATTGTATTCAACTTTACTGGATTGCGTTCTTTTTACATTCACTGAGAACTTTCAATTTCCTGAGCTGTAAAATAACACGTCTAGTGTCTGCTTCTTGACTGTTAACACTGCTACCGGTTTGGTAGTAGAGGAGGGAGAAGAATACATTTGATGGTTGTCTGTTTTGTCTCCAGGCAAGGAAACAAAGGTCAACCGGATATTCGACTACTGTCTGAGTCTGTCTGGATTCTGGAAACATCTTACATTGCGGTTGTTGTGTTTGTGCATCAATTCTCTCTCAGTGAATTGCTGTAGTCTTTCACTAACCTGCTCCCTCTGGGAGAAAGACAGTCATGGAAAGATGCTGCATGGCACATGACTAAACCAACAACTGAAGCATAGTCCATCATAACAACTAGCAGAAAGAATGTCATGTTATAGTCCAGGGAAAATAATGAATTCGTGTCTCAGGTCTGCCTGGAGCAGTCGAGGCAAAACACTGTTCAGAAACAGCACACAAAATACCTTCAAATTCCCCACATGCAGATTATTCAATGGCAAACTATGACCAAAGATCAAAGCCCCTGCTTTATGACACAGGTATGGAGAAAAATCTAAATAAGTGGAGTTACCACCACTCCCCCTCTATTTTCACATTATACCTGATCGACTGTGATACTGTTTCAAAATATTAAGGAACCAAAACTGTATTTTCCACAGATTTATTATCAATATAAACGATGACATTTCCCATGGGGATAACAATCACTTCAGTCCCTGGAACCAGGCACCATCAAAGATGGTATTGCCTGGTGCTCTCTACAGCCCTCAGTGATTCCCTGTGTGTTTAGCAGCGTGGCAACAGCACAGAAAATGTAATAGGAATGAATGACCTGCCGCTGTTTTATCCATCCTGATTAAACCTCAATCAGGTGTAAATGGGAACACAGGTTGTGAGTGATGAGCCTGGCAGGGACACTGCTCCAGCAGATGGACAGAGACTAACAAGAGAGTGGGCAGGCAGCGCCAAAACCTTCAGCCAGTGGGGGACAACACCGGATATGGCTGAAAGGTACCCAGTCCCTGGACGTTGATAGGACTAAAGGGTAGGCCTACTTCAAGAGGGCAGAAAAGGTACAAAACAGAGGTAGCCAGGACAGTTGTTGAATGGTCCATCTCCACAGTGTTATGTCAATATGTGGGGATTGGGTGGTGAGGGTACCTGGTGAGGGGGTACTGAGCCCCTATGGCGGAATGGGTGTCCTGCTGGCGGATGGCTCGGATGGCAGTGGGCGCGGTGAACATGGAGGAACAACCATGCTCTGACAGCACGCGGAAGAGCACCCCCACATCCGGCGTCCCAACAGGCTTGCCCTGCATAGAGAGAGAGAGATCCGTTACAAACCCAAACAGCCTGAGGACATAAGCCTACATGAACACGCCAATTGGGTATTGAAGTGTAGCGGTACATTCAGAGCAGGCTGTTTTTAGGGGCTTGCGGTAGTAATGACTCAGCCAGCCACCTATCAAACAGAAGAACAGTACTAAGGCCATAAAGTTTTGTTACTGTTGACGTTCCACAACATTAACACTTCCACTGTGCCGAACAGAATGATTATTCATGGAAAGATCTGTTTGAAATGGAGACAAAATTATATTTGGAGCCCAGACAGATGGGCTGAAACTGTTCAATAGAAACAAGATTACTCTATTGAGAAAGTATTGTGCACCAACAAAAGTCGCAGTGAGGAAGAGCCCACGGGAGAGCCGAACCGATATTCATTCTCTAAAGGTTCAGTCGGCGAGGTTGCTCCAAGGAGAGAGGAGAGAGAGAGAGATGAGGCGTGAGAGAGACGAGGCGTGAGAGAGAGAGAGAGAGAGAGAGAGAGGGACAGATTAAAATGAGCTGGGAAATCAACAACAACAGACTCGAGGGCCTTCATTTCCTCCCAGTGTGAATATCTATGACTGTGAGAGGACATAGGGTCTTGTGTGGAGCAGGGTAGACAGGAGCAGTGCTTTCCACAAGGAAAATGCAGCCACAGACAACAGGCTCTGGATAAAGCCAGGCTGATGAATTCAACACCCAGCTCCAATCCTCCAACAGCCACAGAGACCAAAAGGCTAATGAGGCAGATAGCCTCCATGAGCAGTCCTACCTCCCCACCCCTCTCTCCCAACCCCTGGGGTCATTTGCCCAGGGCCCAAACACAGCAGAATCACCAGCAGCTCTTTATACAAATAACTTCCACAAACCAACCTGACTGGGCCTTTTCGAGCCAGTGAATATTGGTTTAATGAGGCTGGGGGAAATTTGCAATGATGATCATGTGCATGAATATCAAGAGGCCGGTTATCTGAAACCACATATAATCATGCGTCATTAGGAGTCAATTTTTCTTGCTCTCATTATCTTTAAATAGAGTAATCTGCGAAGCATTTGGAATCACTGAGTGAAAGGGACAGGTCCTTGAGAAAGTTGAGTGTGTGTGTTTTTCTGGAGTTAATTGACCAATAGTGACCCGTTCACAGGTCATTATAATAGGCCTATGTAGGCTACGGTACATACCTCGTATAGAATGGTGGTGTTGCCTAACAGATTGTTAAGGCTGTGTAAGGGAGGCGAGTTCCGCTCCACTGGGCTGAGCTTCTTCGAGAAGAAAGCACAGGGGCGGAGTTTTGGTGGCGTACCCGAGCGCTGTGAGAGCACAGCTTCGATCCCAGCCTTGGACATGTCCACCTCCACTATGAACGCCAAAGAGGGATCCGGATAGGCCAGCACGGGAGCCGTAGTAAACAGAGCTCTTAGCTACCCAAAAGCCCTGTCCACCTCAGCCGACCACTGCGACCTTACCAGACCCCCCTTCAGCAGTGAGGTAATGGGATCAGCCACCTGGCCAAAACCCCTGATTAATCTCTGGTAGTAATTGGCAAACCCTAAAAATCGCTACACCTCCTTTACCGTGATGGGAGTCGGCCAATTACGCACGGCTGCAATGCCGTCACTCTCCATCTCAACCCCTGATGTGGAAATGCGATACCCTAGGAAGGAGACGACCTGCTGAAAGAACAAGCATTTCTCGGCCTTGACGTACAGGTCATGCTCCAACAGTCGTCCAAGTACCTTGCGTACCAAGGACACATGCTCGGCACGTGTAGCGGAGTATATCAGAATGTCATTGATATACACCACTACACCCTGCCCGTGCAGGTCCCTGAAAATCTCATCTACAAAGGATTGCAAAACTGATGGAGCATTCATCAACCCGTACGGCATGACTAAGTACTCATAATGCCCTGAGGCTGTACTAAACGCTGTCTTCCACTCGTCTCCCTCCCGGATACGCACCAGGTTATACGCACTCCTGAGATCCAGTTTTTGTCAAGAAGTGCGCCCCATGCATTGACTCCTCTTATCGCCACGACTGCTCCGGCGGCCAAGGTCCGGAATTCCAGAGCAAATTCCTGGGCGCTCCTCGCCCCCTGCCTCAAATGGAAGAGCCGTTCCCCCGCCGCTCTACCTTTGTTGTGGATGGTCGAAGACGGCCCGGGAAGCGACAGGTGAACTCCTCGAAGTGGTCCAAGTGCCCACTCCAGAACTCTTCCAGAGAGGCATGAGACGAGGGCAGACACTCTCTCCCTTCCCGAGGGAGCTGGGTGCACAGTGGCCAGGTAGAGGTCCAGTTGTAACAGGAATCCCTGGCACTGTGTTACCGTTCCATCATACTCCCTGGGAAGGGAGAGACACATCCCACTGGGACTGGTTCCGGACGGGATGGGTAGAGGTAACCCCGGTTGCGCTGGTCGAGGCACTGGGGAGACTTCCTGTCTCTCCCATCAGTCCATAGTCTGGACAACGCGATCCATCATGGCACCAAGATGATGTAACATAGCGGAATGTTCCTGGATGCGCTCCTCGACTCCTCCAACCGGGGTACCTGCTCCTGCTGACTCCATAGTAGGGTGTGTACTTCTGTTAAGGCTGTGTAAGGGAGGCAAAGTCAGGTGCAGGAGAGCAGAGTAGAGTAAACAGGCACACTTTTATTCCGGTCAAAAAATAGGCACAAAATGACATCTAAGTGCCCAAAAACACGGAACAATAAACAAAAGTATAGCGCGTGAACATACACCATTAACAATAAACAATTACACACAAAGACATGGAGGGGAACGGAGGACTAAAATGCATGTAGTGTGATTATGGAATGAAAACCAGGTGTCTATGAAACAAGACAAAACAAATGGATATATGAGAAATGGAGCGGCGATGGCTAGAAAGCCGGTGACGCCGAACGCCGCCCGAATAAGGAGAGGAGCCGACTTCGGCGGAAGTCGTGACACAGATGAAGGAGTGGCCCACTACCCAGCCCAGGTCAGACGCTGCCCACCATACCTAGTAGAGAGTAGGCAGAGAAAGAAGAGAGAATCCATACTGTACTATGTTTGTGCATGTTTATGGTGTCTGTTCTGTAATACAATGATAAAGAACACTGGAGATGTTTCACACGGACTTACTTCACCAGGCTTGAGGCCATAAATGTTTGCCATGGTCCACGTCAACATCACAGCGTACCAAGCAGTATCCCTGACAACGCCCTTGAGGGGGACACGTAGAAAGGAGGCGAACGTTGATGCAAGACGAATGCAACAAGCTCTCAACAGGTTTATTTATTTAATTATACATCAAACCCTTGTAAAAATCTTGTTTTTTCAATTCAACTATTTCGTGAGGCCATCTTTGCGATGTATGGTAACATAACCTGTAGGAGTTCAGCTGTTCCCTCCATAGATCTCACTGGTGACTACGAGTCTGATAACAGCAGGCCAGCGGGTGGATATTTCATATTATCTGGGTGCCAACGACAAAGGGAGCTATCGGGAGCTGTGTTTTTCCAATTTAGAGCCACCTCCGGTCAATTTGTCTATCTCCTGCATGGTTCACCTCATATTCAGTATTATCGGTTTTGGTTTAAACATTGTCTCATCTATCTCATTGTCACGCCTTGACCTTAGTTATCTTTGTTTTCTTTATAATTTTGGTTAGGTCAGGGTGTGACATGGGGGATGTATGTGTTTTGTCTTGTCTAGGGGTTTTATATGTTTATGGGGTGTTTACTAGTCTAGGTGTTTGTATGTCTATATGTAAGTTGCCTGTGTCTGCACTTGTTTATACACTGCTCAAAAAAATAAAGGGAACACTTAAACAACACAATGTAACTCCAAGTCAATCACACTTCTGTGAAATCAAACTGTCCACTTAGGAAGCAACACTGATTTACAATAAATTTCACATGCTGTTGTGCAAAGCTGTGGCAAACCTTCTTGCCACAGCTCGCATTGATGTGCCATCCTGGTTGAGCTGCACTACCTGAGCCATGTGTGTGTTGTAGACTCCGTCTCATGCTACCACTAGAGTGAAAGCACCGCCAGCATTCAAAAGTGACCAAAACATCAGCCAGGAAGCATAGGAACTGATAAGTGGTCTGTGGTCACCACCTGCAGAACCACTCCTTTATTGGGGGTGTCTTGCTAATTGCCTATAATTTCCACCTTTTGTCTATTCCATTTGCACAACAGCATGTGAAATTTATTGTCAATCAGTGTTGCTTCCTAAGTGGACAGTTGATTTCACAGAAGTGTGATTGACTTGGAGTTACATTGTGTTGTTTAAGTGTTCCCTTTATTTTTTGGAGCAGTGTATATAGCTTCACGTTCGTTTGTTGTTTTGCATAGTTTGTTTAAGTGTTCTTCGTTTTGTTAAATAAATAGAAGAATGTATTCTTATCACGCTGCGCCTTGGTCCTCCTCTCTTCATCCAAACGACGAACGTGTCACTCATGGTGGTAAAGTTTAGAATGACCTTGAATCAAATTTGCAGAGCCTTGGAATGTCTACTGTAGTATGTGATACTCATTACTTGCATTAAACTGTGAAATTGACTGGCTTCCTTATGATAAAAGTCGGCAGACCCCACTGGGCAAAAACTGTTGAATCAACGTTGTTTCCATGTCATTTCAACCAAAAGATGCAATGTGATGACGTTGAATGAAAATGGAAAATGGATTGGATTTGAAAAAAGTAATCAACGTAAGGGAGTTTCTTATGTTTACTCACCCTACTTTTTACCTAAATCCAATGAAATGGTGACATTTTTTGTTGATTTCACATTAGTTAACAACTCAACCAAATGTAAATCAAACCTAGACGTTGAAACTGATGTCTGTTCCCAGTGGGACTTTACACCCCTTCCTGTAATGAACGTGTTGTGTCTAGTCAGAGTGCTGTACCTTAGGAGTTCCGGTGGTCCCAGGCGTGTAGAGGACGTATTGAGGATGGCTGGCAGGGAGAGACACACAGTCATGAGGACGTGCAGTGGACGTCTCCTCCTCCCAGTTCAGACTGAGGTCAGGGTACATGGACACCTTCTCCTGTTGCAGACAATCAACCAGGAGAGATGCATTTATTTCCATGACATATTCAAGAGACACACATTCAATCATTTTTACCACGTGGACACGAAAGACAGATTAAAACAGATCCATTAGTTGTGCACAACTCAACACGGCTCATCCGACCACCAATGCCATATTGTTCAAGAAACGTTTTTTATAGTCGTCACAACTTGGATTTTCAATTGTGCATTTTTCAATAAGTGAGCGTTCATGATACAGAACCAGCGGAATTCAAACTGCCCATAGGCCGAGGGAAAGGAGAGAAGACCCCCAAAACCTTGAGTTTTTTAAAAATTGTTCTCTCCTCTTCCCAAAGAATAGAATCCAGTAGTAGGACCATTCTCTGATTAATGAGGGCCTTATGGGTGTGTTTTGAATTCCACTTCTCTGGAACCACTCGCTGCCTTTTCATAGTGATTACTAGAGTGGTTTAACATTCACAAGAGCGGCAATTTACCAACGACTTCAACTACAAAAAAAGGGGGACATTTCATATTCTCCAACAGGGGAGGTATGGTGATTTGCTCAGACAGTTTCCATGACAACATACAACGTATCACCTTAAAAGTATCCTCTCTGTGTTGCATAATCAAAAATAGCTACTAGGGTAACTGAGCATAAAGGTAACACAGCAGCAATCAGGGTGCAAAGCCCCAGACATTGTGATACATTCCAAACATAGATGGTAGTAATAAAATAGGTGTGAAAGATTGCCTGAGCAGAGTAATTGCAATACTTTGCAAAGCATTTTCAGAATGATTTTCCTGAGCACAGATTTGGCTGTTTTTATGTACGAGTTGAGAAGAAACTCATTTCAGTTTGCTGAAGTGCCAACACATTACTGGAAGTGGCTGCTGGCTGTTTTGGGGGAAATTGACTGTCTTTTATTCTACCGGTTCTGCCTGGTTTCACTCTGACCCTGTGCCAGGCTTCCCACCACAGCCTAGGGGCACATCTCGGCGTTGCGTGATTCAGTCCCTCATGCGCACCGTTTCTCTCTCCCACCTTTGTTTCAACAGGCCGTTTAAGAACGACAGATCTGTCGAGCCATCCATAACTCCATACAAGCTCACAGCTGAAATAATCCGATTTATATATACACTGGAACCATATTCGTGGTCCATTCAGGAAGTAATAGCATTAAGTAACCAATAGAGAGGATAATGTAAAACTATTGCATGTCAGCAGAGTTATTGTCTTTGGGATATGACAGGCATCTCTCTGAGAGAGTTGACGTTAGTGAGTTAGGCCTTACCACAGATTAACATAGAACAATATTCTATCTCTTGGACCTCACCATGCTGGGCCGGTTGTAGATGAGGACCTTGGAGGGACGGTGAAAGCTGAGCTCCAGGGCTTTCTCTACCAGGGGGATGTACTCCACTCTCCTGCCAGGCTCAATGCCAAAGGAGGCCGTCACTATCATCTTTGGCTGGAAGACACAGCATTCACACTGTGTGCCTCTTAAAAGAAACAAGACTTAAGAGATGTGATACAACACAGCTCAACAAATGCATTAGCCTGAAATGGACTTTAGAACATTCTGAAAGGCCATGTTCAGAGGTAATATGAGAGGCAATATGACCGATATTACCTCTCAATTACTATCTGCACACCATGATACCTTCCTCGGGTTACTGATCAAATTTAATAAGGGATCTGAAATTACTGTCTCATTCAACATAGAACGAGTGTCTCTAATTTTTAATTCCTTCCAATACAATATAAAACAGGCTAATCAACTCTACCCAAATGTTTGAGGAGGAATCTTCAGCAATAGTGGAGGTGCTCCTCTCTGAATGTTATATAGGCCTAAAACTTAAAAGGCTTGAAGGTCTGGCTTATATAGCTTAAAAGGATTTCAGTACATGCAATTCAGCATCAGAGTCGCATACTGGCTAATATCCCTGCTGCTTCGATGAAATCCCTCCAACAAAGTGCTTCACTTGGCTTCAGTGAGACCTTTATCTACTGTAATTTTACTATCTCTGTGACTGTGAAAGTGGGCCATCAACTCTTCTATAAACAGTCCTATAAATGTGGCATGTACATTTCACTTTTAACCATTCAACCATTAAACAGATCTGACAGTGCAAAAAATACCAAATAGCAAAATATGTTTGAGTGCATGGTCCATTTCAAACGAAATTAAGAGAACAAAGGGATGTGTCATCCAGCACATCAAACTAAAGAGACACAATGTGAAGCGATGATGGTCGGCTGACCTTGGCATGGTCAATGCGGACAGACAGCTCCTTGGAGGCGAAATCCCCAAAAATGAGGCCGTGCGAATCTCCGATCCTGGCACAGGCTAGCATGGTGAACATGGCCTGGGGCACCATGGGCATGTAGATGACCACCAGGTCGCCCTTCCACAACCTGTGTTTCCCCAGGACCCCAGCCAGCCTGGACACCTGGGCAGAGAGGAGGGGAAGGGGTTCAAGCTGCTTAGGAGAGGCAATACTATGTTACAACATATGGGTGAAAATGTATATTTAGAGGGATGTCCTACAGTCTAAATGAATATGTAGAGTTTTGTTAAGGTCATTACCTGTTCCTGTAGTTCTCTAAAAGTGGTTGAGATCGTTACCTGTTCCTGTAGTTCTCTAAAAGTGGTTGAGATCATTACCTGTTCCTGTAGTTCTCTAAAAGTGGTTGAGATCATTACCTGTTCCTGTAGTTCTCTAAAAGTGGTGAGATCATTACCTGTTCCTGTAGTTCTCTAAAAGTAGTTGAGACCATTACCTGTTCCTGTAGTTCTCTAAAGTGGTTGAGATAATTACCTGTTCCTGTAGTTCTCTAAAAGTGGTTGAGATCATTACTTGTTCCTGTAGTTCTCTAAAAGTGGTTGAGCTCATTACATGTTCCTGTAGTTCTCTAAAAGTGGTTGAGATCATTACCTGTTCCTGTAGTTCTCTAAAGTGGTTGAGATCATTACCTGTTCCTGTAGTTCTCTAAAGTGGTTGAGATCATGACTTGTTCCTGTAGTTCTCTAAAGTGGTTGAGATCATGACCTGTTCCTGTAGTTCTCTAAAGTGGTTGAGATCATTACCTGTTCCTGTAGTTCTCTAAAAGTGGTTGAGATCATTACCTGTTCCTGTAGTTCTCTAAAAGTGGTTGAGATCATTACCTGTTCCTGTAGTTCTCTAAAGTGGTTGAGATCATTACCTGCTCCTGTAGTTCTCTAAAGTGGTTGAGATCATTACTGTTTCCTGTAGTTCTCTAAAAGTAGTTGAGATCATTACCTGTTCCTGTAGTTCTCTAAAAGTGATGGTCTGCTTAGTTCCAGTCACTGGGCTGTCATAAATGATGGCCGGTTGATCTCCTCGTCCGCTCTCGACATGGCGATCCACCGCATTGTGGAAAACATTCAACTTCCCCCCGGCGAACCTTACAAAGAGAAGACCCCACATTAGAGGCAGCATATTGTCATTAAGAGCCAAAAAATAACTACTTTAATACTTTCACTATAGATCTGTCAATGTTATGAAATAACATAAAGATAACAGTAAGCACATTGTAGCTTGGTCTACAATTAGAGAATGTGTATGATAAGATAAGGGCTGAACACAGACAAGAATGACAGTTTTTCCTGCAACGTACAGGATCTATGTACAACCCCAGATCTTTATGAAATGGGACTCTCAACTCGTTATGAGCTCTGTTGAGGTACTGAGGTGCTGAGACAAGCAGATGGTGTCTGGATTCCTGTTGTTTTAAATATGCACGCACACAGAAAGATGAGACATCATGCACAGTCGCTCACTGGCCATGCCTTGATTTTAACACTATTACAACACTGAGGTCAATCTAGAGAGCATATGGGATTTTTACCATGCAGAATTAAAGGTTCATCTTGTGAGGTCTGCCATCAAATACTTTGAACAGCTATACATGGTTTAATAATGTGACCTTGGTGCACAAAATGAATTATGACAACCATCACAAAATATGAGACAATTAAGCACACGTGCATGATATTTCACTATTGGATATTCATAGACTACTAACTGTATGTACTGTGTACCTAAATGTATCGTCCACACATCTAATGCTTTCAAGTAGTAGGATAAACTGTATAGCTCCAAAGTAGTAGGTGGCGGTAGTGCACAGATCACGTCATCGAGTCTAAAGGTTGTCTCGCGCCGAACTGGGCATGTGCAGGCCGTCTCAAAGCCACTCCTTCAATATATAGATGTTTTTGACGAATATGAAAACGTGTCACTTTCACAAGGTCAAATCAAATTTGATTAGTCACATGTGCAGAATACAACAGGTGTAGACCTTACAGTGAAATGCTTACTCATGAGCCCCTAACCGACGGTGCAGTTTCAAAAAATATGGATAAGAATAAGAGATAAAAGTAACAAGTAATTAAAGAGGAGCAGTAAAAAATAACAATATATACAGGGGGGTGCCGGTACAGAGTCAATGTGCGGGGGCACCGGTTAGTTGAGGTAGTATGTACATGTAGATAGAGTTAATTAAAGTGACTATGCATAGATGACAACAGAGAGTGGCAGTGGTGTGGAGAGGGGGGGCGAGCAGTTGCCATACTAGGCAGTGATGCAACCAGTCAGGATGCTCTCGATGGTGGAGCTGTAGAACCTTTTGAGGATCTGAGGACCCATGCCAAATCTTTTCAGTCTCCTGAGGGGGAATAGGTTTTGTCGTGCACGCTTCATGACTGTCATGATGTGCTTGGCCCATGTTAGTTTTTTGGTGATGTGGACACCAAGGAACTTCAAGCTCTCAACCTGCTCCACTGCAGCCCCGTCGATGAAAATGGGGGCGTGCTCGGCCCTCTTTTTCCTGTAGTCCACAATCATCT
Source organism: Salvelinus fontinalis (assembly GCF_029448725.1). Taxonomy (NCBI): domain Eukaryota; kingdom Metazoa; phylum Chordata; class Actinopteri; order Salmoniformes; family Salmonidae; genus Salvelinus; species Salvelinus fontinalis. The sequence goes on along the minus strand of NC_074675.1, from coordinate 12,452,525 downwards.
CCTTTGTCTTGATCACGTGTGTTGAATGTGTTGAATTAGATTGTTTGTTAATAAGAAATTTGTGGAGTGGTTGAAAAACGAGTTTTAATGACTACAACCTAAGTGTATGTAAACTTCCGACTTCAACTTTATGTGAGAATGCTTTTAATTGACTACAGCTCAGCGTTCAACACCATAGTGCCCTCAAAGCTCATCAATAAGCTAAGGACCCTGGGACTAAACACCTCCCTCTGCAAATGGATCCTGGACTTCCTGACCGGCCACCCACAGGTGGTAAGGGTAGGTAACAACACATCCGCCACGCTGATCCCCAACACAGTGGCCCCTCAGGGGTGCGTACTCAGCCCCGTCCTGTACTCCCTGTTCACTCATGACTGCACGGCCAGGCATGACTCCAACACCATCATTACATTTGCCGATGACACAACAGTGGTAGGCCTGATCAACGACAATAACGAGGCAACATACAAGGAGGTGCGAGGATAACAACCTTGTGATCAGAAAGAAAAATGTGCAGTTTTATAATGGGTTGGGGCCCCGGGGCGCGTGCCCTGAGTTTGACCCTGCATACCTGTTCGTAATCCGGCCCTGGCTATTGTGCAGGAACATCTCCAAAGTATAGACCTAATAAGAACATCGGGAGTGGTTGTAAAGTTTTACCCAAGATTTTTATTTGGCAGCTTTATCAAAAGTTTCCTCATAGATACTTTAAAGATGCATACTTACATTGTCTTCATAATAAGCAGTTTATAAAATACCTTGAACCATCAAAATAAATTATTTTAGTTCAACTTTAATGTTGTGAAGCCAAGAAGTACATTATTCTATTCTATCGTATGCTGTTCTGATACAAAAGACTTAAGTACATGAACAGGGTGAAGGCATTGGAAATTCATGGAGCATTGGGCACATAAAATATTGTTAATATTAGTCTTATATCCATAATAAATATGAGTTGCTAATGTCGTGTTGCTGAATCCTCAGCTCACTAACAGATCTGAAGACAATTTGTCTGTGTACAATAGTATAACAAAAAAAAGTTGAATGGTGTTCAGTGAGCAGAGTTTGCTGCATACTGTGTACCCTGCTTCAGGCCCCTTACCAAAGGACCTTGTCTGTTTATTTGAAACACTCGGAAATCTTGAGGTCCTTTAGGGTAAAGTTGATCTTAAATGATCTATTGAGGACTCAGATTAATGGCAAATATTGTAGTTAGCAACTCCTCAGAAAAGCCCTGAGGGTATTTGTAAAATGGCCATACGAAGTCAAGTCTTGTCTCCTCAAGCGCAAGAATGAAAACACTTAATGTGCTTTATTATTGATCAAGATTGCTGTCTCACTTCCCATGTCACTTGTAGCCTCTATAAACCTACTAGAGTGAAGAGCAATGCAATGTGGGAAGTCTTGCAAACATGTTGATTGAAGTGCTTGCACAAGACTTGCTTGTGCACACCTTTATCTCGTCACACTGCCGGCGTCGTTCGTCCATTGACTGCTGTCGGCTCAGATGTTTTCCCCCACGGCCCCTGCACTTCATCAATTTCATCAGCCTGTCTCTGGTAATTACCCACAATGCTGCTTACTTCCCAGAAAAATACCTATCTTGAGTTGACTCTGGTACCTGGAAACAATGATTGAGCAACTCATCAATCTGGCTGGCGTTTGAGTCCAATGTGATTTACAAATGCCCGGACCAATGTTTTCCATGTGGGTTTCTCAGGCATCAGTCAGTGCTAAACACGTAATTCCAAGTAGCGCCATATAAGAGGATAAATGCATCTCAAATCAATCACCTTTTGACAGAATCCCTTTTGATTTGAACGAAAACTTCCATATATATTTGACCACTATAGAAGTGCTCAGAAAGTGACTTTTGGATCTGAATGTCAAAACATTCAAGAGATAAAGGTGCTCAAAGTTGACACATTTTGCATACTTCACCATGTCACGAGACATCCATGTCTTCATCACTGGAAAAGATAACCAACGGTTGAGATTGATATAATTTAAATGCTAACAACACGGTTGTCAAACTATTTTATAATTTCTCGATAAAAAATGAATAAATAAAGATAACGTTTTAACCTTTAATGTCAATTATCCAAAACCGTGTAAACTTAAACATCATATTCACATACAGTATGTTGTAGCTTAGACCCTATTTTACACCATCTAAGGTTTTTGTGTTGTGCCTGACAGCGGTTGAGACACAACATGCTCTTGAATACAGAGCATGATGTGGCTGATAAAGGTACTAAAATGGGAATAAATATAAATGTTAACATTCAAACATATCAACAATTCCCTCTAGGAAAGTCTGGAGAATATTCCTAAGGATTACCACACAACATTTGGTGAAGGCTGATGCTGTGTGGGAAGAGCCTGTCTTGGATTTGATCATGCATTTGTACAGGTTTCTGATCAACCACTGTGATCTGTACCTCGATTGTACCTCTGCTTGCTCGTCATTAATGAATTACTACCATGTCATCAAAAGGGAGATTGTGTTTTCATGTACAGGACAGAAGTCGTTGACTACATTCAAAACCTTGGATCTTCAAAGGCTGTCAATTCTCCCAGTGGTTTAATTTGTCCAACCTGAAGGGCTCTGTAAATCCCAGTACCCAGCGATAAAGCAATACTTCTTCCTATTGTAGAGCACGTGCTGCTAGCAGGATTTGCTTCATTTACATTCTGTGTCTGGCACGGGGCACGGACGTGCAGTGGACACTCAATGATCTCCTGTAAACGGTCTGCACTGGGTTTAACCATAAGGGCTCTTCCATTCACCTCTCTCTCTCTCTGTTAGATATGAGGAGTCAGTGTGAGTTTGTGTGGGACCAAAATGCACTGTCCACTCACTGACTACACAGGTTGAAGCCTTTGTAAAAGTCTATATAATTCTTATTTTATCGTACTGTGATTGTTTTTAAACCCATGTTACAATATGTCAGCATAAAAGTGGATTTATGAGACAATGTTTGTTGTAATTACAGTGATTGTAATTTTATACCCTACTGTGTGACTGGGTTTAATGTAGCAGCGCAGTAGATGTTAAGTTTCATTAATCTAAGTCATTTTGAAGTAGCTACTTCTGAACCATTTCCTCACAGTTCCAATCACATGACTGACTTGCTGTGACTGCGTTGGATGGTTGCCAGTTTATCTAGAAAAAATGTTGGCTTCTCAGAGATCAGAAATGCAAACTAGTAGGCTACATTTAACATTTTTAAACGTTAGTCATTTAGCAGAGGCTCTTGCTCAAGTCTCACATGTTGGAGCTCGAAGCCTAAGATTTTCTCTGTACGCTGCAATCACACCTGCAACCCTGTACATGACCAATAAACACTCTGAATCTGAATCAAAGCACATCAATCGTTTTTCACCTAGTCGGCTCTGGGATTCGAACCAATGACCTTTGGTTACTGGCCCAACGATCTTAACCGCTAGTACTAGGTCAAATGTCTGATTTATACTCATTTGACACCTGGACGTGTTACCTGCCTTTTCTGCCGAGACCAGGCTGGTTGAATGAAAGTTATTGAATGCATAAGGTAAATGCCTCATGTGTCTGTCATAGTACCACTACACAGGATATGTAGATGGCATTTCCCTCCCTCTCCATAGGGAATAGGATATGTTTTCCAGAAGAGCTGACATGCATTGCCAGCCTATCACCCACATGTTGACACTGATTTCCTCACTGCTCTCTTTGATCAGCTGTCAACAGCTGCCTGTTGGATGGATTTGAACAGTCTGGACCACTGCGATGGCAAAGCAGAATGTCAAATCAAATCACATTTTATTTGTCACATGCTCCGAATACAACAGGTGTAGGTAGACCTTACTGTTAAATGCTTACTTACAAGCCCTTAACCAACAATTCAGTTTTAAGAAAAATAAGAGTTAAGAAAAGATTTCCTAAATAAACTAAAGTAAAAAAAGTAACAATAAAATAACAACAACGAGGCTATATACTACCGTGTACCGCTGTGCCATTTTTCAAGGTTGCATTTCAGCAACCCATTCCATACTGTATCCTTCATCTTAAAGTGCTTTTCGACTTGCACTTGTAATCAACTCCACACAGAACATATGTGCTGGTGCATCACAACCGCACAGCAGCTCCACCCAGCTGCATGCAGATGCAAATTGTATACGGATGGTAAGTGGTGGGATGGAGGGAGGGCTTAAGGCCAGTGAGAAAGAGTACACAGGAAGATTATGTGCTCACATCCATATGGGCTGCTGCACTAGCGGGTGGAAAACATTTCTTCTTTTAAAAAGTGGAGGGGATTAGACTGCAGTGCTCTTAAGGCCCTGCAACTGAGAGTGAATTGATTACTAAATTGATGATACTTTCTACTTCAGGAGATAGAGTTTGTGTTTGAGAGAGAGAGAGAGAGAGAGAGAGAGAGAGAGAGGGAGAGAGGGAGAGGGAGAGAGAGAGAGGGAGAGAGGGTGGGAGAGATAGAGGGAGAAAGTGAAAGAGAGAGAGAGATAGAGAGAGAGAGGGAGCGAGAAAGAGAGCACTTAAGGAAGTCAGGAACAAACAAATGCCATTGCTTATGTGCAGACGGCACCATCCAAGAGGTAAAAGGCTCAGGGTTGCAGAGATGATCTGATCAAGCCCCATTTTCAAGGATAGATAAATTGCTCTTGGGGTTGTTGAGGTTGAAATCAACAGGTAACAACATCAGTGACAACACAATACACTGAAGCTGGTTGCCAGGATGCCATCCTCCTCCTGCTATAATCTGCAACAGGGAGACGGGGAGAATTGATCCAGTACATGGATGCATGGATCTCCTGACTCCTGTCCAGACAATCATTTCTTATCTTGTAGTTATTAAAAGCAACAGAGTTATCAATTTGACAAGAGGACACCTTCTAATCTTGTTGCTGTATTCACAAGTATCTGTGACATGTCGCAAACACACAAGCACCAGGGTAACATTGGCAAGCTTGTCAAATAAAACCAGTAGCCTGTATACTACAGTAGCTTTTTTGTGTGAACTAGCCTACATTGTTTTTGGTCGGCTCTGGCTACGTTTGTGATGGCAAGCGGTACCGGAGCGTCAAGTCTAGGTCCATAAGACTCCTTAACAGCTTCTACCCCAAGTCATAAGACTGCTGAACAATTAATCAAATGGCTACCCGGACTATTGGCATTGACCCCCCCCCCCCCCCCTTTTTTTATGCTGATGCTACTCGCTGTTTATTATCTAAAAATAGTCACTTTACCCCTATGTACATATTACCTCAACTAACCTGTACCCCCGCACATTGACTCGGTACCTCACGGTAGGCTACAGAGTCATATTCTCTTCCATTGTTACACTTTCCCACATTAGAATGGAAATCTACCTGAAAGTGAGGTCATTGATTTTCTAATGTATAAGTAGACTTCGCTGAGAGGAGCCTAGACGTAATTAAAAAAGAAATGGAATCATTTGAAACTTAAACACTTTTGTCTAGTTTATAACTGATTGTGCACCGAAAAGTCAGCCAGCTAAATACATCTTGAAAAATGTCCCTCATTTGCTTTATATCTATAATAGCATTTACAAATGAAAATGTTCAGGCTTGTGAAATGTAGCCTGCAGTGTGATATGTCATCTTGTTTAAATCCTGCTTCCTCCATTCTAAAGGATGTACCCATGGGCATGGGAATGAGCACAACCTCTATGGGTAGGGCGGAATTCCATTCTCCTTGGTTTTTGGCCACACTGCTACAGGTCATGCATTAGATTTGCCACAGCTTTAAGCTGTAGCTGCAACAGGCATTAGTAAAGGCAACAGAGATACAGAGAGAGCCCAGCCCAGAGCCAGTTCCTGTCTATGCATGGGTCTCTTTTCTACAGTACTATAAACATGAGGATTAATCTATAAACCCTTCATCAGCTGCGTTTCCATGCCATCATTGAAATCTGTTTATCACTTTATGGTTACTGTAGACTACTATATCAGCTTTAGGCTGCAGGACAACAAAAATCCCATGCCATGAGCACACAGGTTGCCTATGAAATTGTCAGGGAAGAACTCAATATCAAAATGTTCATATCAGCTAGTCAATTGGGCTATAGGTCAATCAAGTTCTATTCACTCTCAATTATTTGCATAAAGATATTAATCCCACGTTGTTCGGTTTGACAGGACCATTGGGTCAGTCCGGTGGAGCAACGGCGCGGGAGGTAATCCCCTCTCCCCTTCAGCCACTCCCACCGACGGGCTCTGTGCTCTCACTAGCCGGTTAAGCTTGAGTTGCTTCTGATGCTGCAGCTACCGTAGTCGCTATATCTCCCCATAACAGCAGCCATGGCGACAGAGGTCCAAACGCTCACTCTGGATCGAGGTAAGACGCACAATGGTCGGATTCGCTTTCTTGTTGAATTATTTCTGGATCCCGAAACTTGAGCGAACGATGCATTGGCGGACCACTTTTAAGTTGAAACTACTATAGGCTATTATTTCAGTTTTACATTCGTCAGCTTATATTTCTCTCTCGCTGGATACCGTTATTTGCTGGGAATAAAATGTCTGGACCGTTTGGTGCACACTCTGCAAAATTGGATAAAACGGCTTAATTAAATAATGCTGTTCAGCAATATTATAACAAATGTGTTATTAACGCACAGTATTACATCCCACTGCATATGAATAGAGTGTATTTATCTCTGTTATGTAACATCCAATAGAATATTATCTCGCTGTATTCTTCACTTCGTGATTGGGAGAAATAATTTATTGGGGGCAGGAATCCAATCACGCTTAAATCCTTACTTCTCTAGACATCAGACAACTTTTGGATGGGTAGGCTTAAGAATATATAACAAACAGTTTTTTTAATTGGTTTATATTTTTCTTGAAACTAATGGTCATTTGGACAGTGAACAAGAAAGGGGTACAGGTCTTCACCCCATAGCATACCCGTTGTCGACAGTGAAAAATGAATTCACCTGCGGCATTATTCTAAAAGGAAGGTTGAGTCCACAATGTAGTCTACCTATAGCCTACGTCATACTATGAGTAGTAATAGGTCGACTTGCACGCGGACTTCAGGGGATGTTGCTTTCCTACAGTAGCCTGCCTGTCCAATGATAACAGATGGATAGCTTCTAATAGCTTCTCCTGACTATTCTTTAATTTTGATATTCGAAACGGGGACATTGGGGAAATCAGATTAAATGTGTAGCCTACGTTTTAGTCTGTAAATGTGTAGCCTATAAAGTGCTTAGAACGAATCCGGTGGTGAAATACATTAGTGTGGCTGCATGGCACAAACGAAAGGGGTGGTGTTAAAAATAGAGAAAGATGATACATCTGGGAAAAGTAATGGGCATGGGCCCACTTTGAATGATTGCCACAACAGTTAGTGACCGTAGGAAAAACTGTACACGCCTTGGAATAAACAACTCACGGGAATGAAGAAGGCAAGAGGATATAAACATCTGTCTAAATTGGAAAATTACAAATGGTGACCTCTCTACGTTGTATTGATCACAGCATTGCGCATGAGTAATCGAGCCTGGATGTTATCATGAAGGATGGAATGGATGTAAACCCGAACGAGGATCATCAGCGAGTGGCCTGTCTTTATACCCAAGGAATAACGGATAATATAACGGTTTTAAACATTGGCTCATTTGAATGATTTACAGTCAATTCAATGCTCAGTGGCAATTGGATTCATTATTGCGTGACTGCAGCAACTGATAGGGGCCCTATGTTAGTCAAACGTATTCACATACTGTATACGAGCTTGAATGGGGAGTGGGTGCAAGGGCAAAAACATGATACAGGGCAAAATGATAAACAAGAAGCTGCGTTATATGACACGTTGGGGAAGAGTTTTTTTCTCCACAGTTAAACTGAAATATATATGCCAGTATAGGCTACTCAACCCTTTCCATTGGGTTTGCATAGGTAGACTAGTGAGTCAGAGCCCCTATTATTTCAGAGAGAACATTCAGGTGGCTGCTGTGATCATGTAGGGGATCATAATGATAGCTTTACAAGAGCTGTCATTGTCTTTGCACAGAGTCCTTTGTCGCTGCTGCCACTAGGGAAGAAACACTGTCATTGATATTGAAAAGAAGCCTGTTTTTTTGTTGAAAGCAGGATGTGTTAGGAATTTGTCACACACACGAAGAGGCGGGAAACTCACATTGTGCTTTGAGGTCATGACTGCACTTCCTGCTATTGTCTCTGGAAATGACTCAAACGCCACTGTCCTGTGGAGAAACAGACTGTGTTGGAACCTCCCTGCTCATGGCACCAAAGTTCTCCTTCGACGATTGACTCTCATTCAAACACTAACCGGCTCCAGGCATGCCAAGACTATTGAAATTGATAGAGATACTGTGAGAGTTCTCATCAACTGTGTGCCATGAAGTCCTAATAATATCAGTCAGGTTGAGGCTGTACAGTAATCACAGTGAAATGTGTTCTTTCTGCCAGATATTTGCTGATGGAGAGGCATTTGAGGCCTTTGTGAGCAGAATTCCTATCTATTTGCTGATTGAGCGATGTAGGAAGACACAGATGCTCAAACAGGTTTCTGTGCTGTCTGAAATTACAGTGGATTTACTAAGAGGCCAAAATCGAGGGAGAGCAGAAGCTTGAAATCTGGAAGTCAATAGTTTTTTGATGCTCTCCATGCATGGTTTATTGCCGTAATAAATATAGAACAACCACACATTTCCTTGCAAGTTATCACTGATCCTTTGTTTGAGTCTATTCACAGGGGAGAAAGGGCAACAAACTATAGCCTACTCAGGGCCCTAAGCATGTTGTCTCACCATACTGTAGACAGGCTTTGCTTTGCTTGCAGAGGTCACTGGATTTGTTTATTGTTGCGCAGCAACCTCCCCACTGTACCTTGCTTTGGGTGATAACAGAGAGGAGGGATTACAGGTGAGGTGAACAGCCAGCTCAGCAATTTCATCAACGGAGAGCTGTTTAGAATGGCACAGCTCTGGGTAAGCTCTCATTAGAACCACAGTGAAAGGAAATGTCATTTGTTTGGGATGGACATCTGCCAGGTAATCAGTCAGAGGAAGGGAGACAAAAACAAAGTCCAGTGTTATCTGCCTCTGCCTTAGGCTAATGAGCCCTGATGGGGACCGTCTAAGGAGTGATTCATTTCCCCTCTATAGTCAGGAATGTCACGGCAGGGCCATTTAGTGTTAATTCACTCGGCTTATGGGGGGGGGAATGATAAAGTGAGGTGCGTCCATTTAAAAGGCTCTCCTGTTGAGGAGCTGGCCTTGTGTCTGGCAAGTCCCTGCTGGCCTGTTCCTCTACTCATCCAGAGAATGAGCACAGTAGAGGTTTTTGTGTGGTAATTTCAGCGTGGTTGCCAATGGCACAAAGGATACGCGGGTCAAACTGGGAAGTGGCAGATGGCATGGCCTCTCCGGGGCAATTTATTCTGGCATGTGTAAATCAGTCATTCTGGTAGTGCCAGTGTTAGGGCACTGCTCTGGGAAACATTACATGTGGGAGGGAGGAATAGCTCAGACTAGTCTTGAATCAATTAGATATGAAAAGTTTCTCTATTAGGACCTTAGACGTCCCAGTAGAGATGGAGAAGATGCACCTGCGTTACAGCCTCTGTTTTCATCAGCACCATGTCTTAACGAGCCAGCTGAGTTAATTGGACATGTTTATTTACACCGCACAGCATTTCTATTGAAACAACGTGCAGATATTGGAAAATATATTCTATTCAGCTATGCCCTCTATTATCAACAGGGCAATTATGTGAGGATATTGGAGCACTGCCCAGTTAAGCAAACAGCTCAAAATCATGTGTAGACTCTTACTCAAGTGTAGAAAGCAGTGAAGCACTCATTGTTTAATAACTGCGGCGACGAAAGGCTTGGACCCCAGGAAGAGTGTAATAATCCGTGCCTAAACAGGACAGCACAGACCTGGTGTGTTTCAGCACAGCAGCATTGCTAGCTGCTTGTTGTGGTCTTCACATTTATTTGTGACACATCCAGAGTGATGGCCGCATCAGTAGATCCAGTCATCAAAGTAGAGCAGAAAGTGAACTCAGTGTACTTGAACGGCTGACTCATTCTGGAACTGGTGACTGTTTTAGACACCATGCTGTTTATAGTTTGAACATTGTATTTGATCAACATAATTCCATCATTTCTGTGGTCGTCTGTCATTGATATAATTTCAGGAAATCTCAAGGTAACACACAGCACAGTATTATTATTATAGACTTATCACTAAACGTCTTGACATTGTCAGTCACAGCAACAGATTTATCACTAAACGTCTTGACATTGTCAGTCACAGCAACAGATTTATCACTAAACGTCTTTAAATTGTCAGTCACAGCAACAGATTTATCACTAAACGTCTTTACATTGTCAGTCACAGCAACAGATTTATCACTAAACGTCTTTAAATTGTCAGTCACAGAAACAGATTTACTACTAAACGTATTTACATTGTCAGTCACAGAAACAGATTTATCACTAAACACATTTACCACAAAATGTCTTTACATTGTCAGTCACAGAAACAGACTATAGTAGACTAATAGCTTATTAGATACGCACTATTAATTAATTGATTCCTCTTGGAAATGGCTCTTTAGTGGACACTGCTTTCAATAACACTTCAACAGCATTTTCAGAATATTTCTCTCCCAAACTTGGGCACCCTCTAAAACACCTTCATCGTTGCATTAGAACACGAATCAGAATGAGCATAAATCTTTTATTTGTTGGCTGCCTCAAGAATTCTTTCCCACAAAGAATTCAGATATTATTTTTATTGGCCTTTGTTTTATTGCTTATATTTCTGTCTTTATTGCTGTTAGGGACACATACATAGGCCCATTAGGAATGTATTCATACGTACACTGGAGGACGTACAGTATCATTTTGGTTGAAGTTGACCACAGGGATTTCAGTAACCAGTAAGTTTGCTTCACTCTCTGTTGTAATTGGAGACGGATGATAAAACCTTTCAAATAGAGAAATGTGTCATTACCCAGTCAGGAGTGATTGTTGAAATAGAAAATGGTAGATGAGAGCCCTATGTGACCGCCCCAAAGAACACGTCTCGTTACGTTCAGCTCATCCAATCAGGCAATGGTAATGTGTTCTCACTGCTGTGTGGCAAAGAGAAGTTAAACTAGGTCAGATGTTTGGCTCGTAGCATCAATGTTCCTGACTACTCAATGCATAGCAAAGTACTGGTGTTTCATACTTTATTTACTTATAGAATAGTGAGGCAAGAAACATGCCTCCCATACTTCACAGATTGAATTCATGTGAATTAGGAGTTGTATGTTTAACTTTGAACAACCATTGTTTTGTATCCCATCTCTTGCTCCCATCCTTAATTACACCTCCAATAAGAGCAGCAGTATCACCTTGACACCTTTGTCTTCCCTTGAAAATATGTGTCAAATGAAACAGGATCTTTTTTTTTATATTGCAAACGGTGCTCATGCCTTGCAGAGGTTCTAATGGCAACATCGATTTGCAGTTGTGTCAGCGTTAAAGCTGAACATACAGTAACTGCTCTTTAAATATTTTCATTTTGCGGCGGGGGGAGGAAGGGTGAGTCCCACAGATGTTGCGGACATCTGGACCCCCTGAGTCCATCTCTAGAGTTGGTGAAGCGCTAAGGGGGCTGAAGTCTCATTGGAGTGTGGAGAAGAGGAACGACGAGGAGAATGCTAATGGTTTAGTGGTTGAGTGAATCCATCTCGGTGGAGTGAGGACAGTGGAGTGAGGACAGTGGAGTGAGGACAGTGGAGTGAGGACAGTGGAGTGAGGAAATCCAAAGAGAGGAGCTCTGTAGAGGCCTACAGGACTGGTATCCTGGGGATTCACTGAGACACGGTCTTTTAATGAAGTGGAATAGAGCGAGAGAGAGGGCCAGATCCATGCATACTCTCAAGCTCCTCTCTCAGATGGGTTGGAGTGTTAGTTAGTAAGGCAGGCCAGGATCGTGTTGGCTGACTGTGTGTTACCCTCCAAATGTACTGTAGTTATTCATGGAGTGGCTCCGGCTTGGTAACGGGCCACGCCATGTGGGCGGTGAGGGTATTCTTAGTGGTGTGTAGAGCTACTCTTTCAAAGCGGTTTGTATTAGTATTGTAGGCTGAGGGACTTGCTGTTGGTGGTGTAGCTCAATATTACCATGTTTTTACTGGTCTGTGTGTGTCAACATAGCCAACTATAATAAGGACTTAATAAGTTCTCAGCTGGTCTCCTAGGTGATGTGGCTGAATGCACCATGCAGGGATTTGATGTGACGCGTCATTGTAACGTGTCTTATTTGGGAGTCGTTGCAGACTAAGCTATTTGGATGTGACATAACTCTGTGCCTGGATTCCCATAGTCATTGAAACTGAAAATCACCCTGGGCTGCCAAGCAAATCTTATACCCTCTGGGTTTATACCCCTTAGATCACACACAAAGGAAACCATTTGATGTCTCACTCCTCAGTCCTCACACCGTAGACAAAATACAGGATTCCAGCAGAAATGCCTGACGTAGGCAGCTCCTCACAGGAATGGATGGTGTTCTATTACTGCTGCATGTTCTACAACAATTATCACACAACACTATCCACGGTCTGTCCAAGACATTCTGTCCACAAATAGCCATCTACTTATTGAAACAAATCGACACGACAGTGCTTGCAGAGGGGATGAGCTAGCAGACCAAGGGAAGCAGTGTGGATGATGGGCATGATAAGTGTCACGATGCAGCAAATGAAATGCAACTGCTGGAGAGGGGAGGCTTTTATGACCTATGACCTGTAATAACTCTAGGAGCAGGAGAGCCTCTGCTGTAGTCTAGCCCTCATCACTGGTCTAGGGGGATAACAACTGTTACATCTGGTAACAAGAGGTCCTATTTACTGCTGGTGTGTTGGCTGACTGAGCTCAGACACTGGACAGTCTGAATAGGGGAGATGGGGCATGACATTTATGGCGTCGTTACAGTATTTGCGATATTTTTGTTATTCAAATAGGGGTCTAAAATACTGCCTTTGACTGCTTGTAGCCTAAGACTTTTCCGGACTGCTTTCTCCTTTCAAACAACTTGATACCCGAAATCCTTCCCTTTAGCAGTCAAACACGGTTAGCTTTACTTTTACAAAATAGCTTCTTAGCCTATAACCCAGTTTATTTCAAAGAATGTATTTATTTAATTCCCCAGACAGAAGTTGAAAGCCAAACTACTTGAAAGTGGTGCTGAACAGGTGGAGAATCCCAACTATTGCTTTTGATCAGTGTAGCGTCAAAGTACAAAAACTGACCTTCCGAAAAATCCCATCTATAAACAAAAATGTTTTAGAAATCTTCATCTTTGAAGCGTTGCTCGATGTCGAAGGCCTCGTCAGAGACCTTGACGTGGATGAAGAAATTGGCGCTAATGAGCAAACGAGAGCAGGCAAAAGCGCTCCTGATCTGGCTCTGACCTCGCTATAATGAGAAATAAATGCTCATAAACTACCCAGGCTGCTTGGAATAATACCAGCAGATTACTGGCCACTCATTAGTACAGAGCTAACTTTGTTTTTTACAGGTATGGTACAGAATGTTTTACAACCTCGTTCACCTTACTTAAGGACTCATTGGATGCTTATTCAATCTGATGGAAATTCTGTACATTAGCTACATTACCATTGTAGGGGTAATGTAAAGTAGTAATGAATACTGTTAGATTCCTCCGCTCACACTCACAGGTTCAGAGAAAAGTGTCCCCTTTCCTGTGCCCGACTCTCTATGGACCAGCTCTAATTCCGCTCTCGTCTCCCCAAAGCTTAGGGTTCTTACCAGAACAAGCTGCCTCTAGGGTAGACTATACCACCCACGCCTAGACTTAGAGCGTTGGGCCAGTAAATGAAAGGTCGCTGGTTCGAATACCCGAGCCGACAAGCTGGGAAAAAATCAGCCAATGTGCCCTTGAGCAAGGCACTTAACTTAAGCTCCAGGGGCGCCGTACTACTATGAACGAACCTGTAAAAAAAATACATTTCACTGCACCTATCCGGTGTATGTGACAATAAAACCTATATTTTTTTGTACATCCTTTAGAACGTCCTATGCGATAATATCTGTGCTATACAACACCATCATTACAGAAGATGCTGAGTGGAGTCGTGGAGTTAGGGTGATGAATGCCCTGTAAAGATCTCCCTGACAACACTGTGGCTTGCAGTAACCAATCCCGATGGAAATCGACCCCACCATTTCTTCTGGTTTAATGTAATCCACGCTGGTACTCTGGGTATCATGTTCTTTGTCCATGTATACTTGTGTACTAACAGTAAATGTTGTGCCCTTGTATGTCTGTTTGACTGCCTAATAGAGGCACAAAACAAACCTGCCTAAACAACCACAGTTCTATGTATGCAGTTCTCCCTCCTCTTACGTAGTTCGCCTTAGGTCTGTAAACGGTAATAGCTTTTCTGTCTCCTCTCTGCCTCACCGGGTTACAATAGATTGTCTTCCGTCTCAGTCCAGCCTCCCTGGGTTCGGCATGATGTTTATAAACATCGTCGGGTGTTTACCTCATTCTGTTGGTGTTGTACAGAACATGGCGCTAGTTCAACACCAGGGTAATAGTGTTTAAGATGTTTGTTTAGAATCCTTGCACTTAGCCTCAGTATACACTTGCTATTCCGATGCAGTTGGATATTTCTTGGATTAATAAAGTAGACTCACTTAACGACGTTTCATTTTTCACATCTAAGCTATATTATCGACTCCAATACATCATCTTGCAATTTCCCTCCTGAGTGGCACTGTGTCACTGTGTTTGACATCAAGCTAGGTAGGAAAAATATAACATCTGTAGCTGATTACAAGTGGTTTGATCACTTTGGAGCGACTCGCTGGTCTTTGCACATGCTCAAGGGATAAAGGGTGACAGATGCACATTATCCACCAACTGCTTTTTATTTAGTTTCTTCTAAAACAACTGACCCAATGTAACGATCTTCGTCTTCACCTTCTGATGAGGAATATGAAGGATCGGACCAAAATGCAGCGTTGTAAGTGTCCATGATAATTTATTATTTTAGAACACGAAAATACAAAATAACAAAGTGAATGAAAGAAATTAAAATCGAAACAGTTCTGTATGGTGAAAACACAGACACAGAAAACAACCACCCACAAACAAAAGTGGGAAAACAGGCTACCTAAGTATGGTTCTCAATCAGAGACAACGATTGACAGCTGCCTCTGATTGGGAACCATACCAGGCCAAACACAGAAATACAAAACATAAAACAAAACATAGAATGCCCACCCCAACTCACGCCCTGACCAAACCAAAATAGAGACATAAAAAAGGAAATAAGTTCAGAACGTGACACCCAACGATTAGGCTGAGCACCAAACCCCTCCTCTCCCCTTCCAGCATGTACTCTCATTTCTTTCATTTTCCCTATTTGTCTCTAAGAGTGTGAAATAAATCTGCTTTACTCTGGATTTCTTCAGGGGATGATAATTAGAAATGGAGAGTTTACTAGACACAGGAGTCAAAGTCTTTAACTCAGGGCATCATGAGTTTGTTTTAAAGGATCTAATGCTCGTGGTGCCTGCTCCAGCCAGGAATCGCTCGCTTTGAACGGAACAATTCCCTCCCTCGAAGTCCGCCCCCTATTTCCTCATGCATGGAGCAGGCCTAATGCAAACTACGCTGGGATTGCTTTCTCTCTCTCTCTTGTTCCCCTTGGCCTTGACTCAGTTTTTTTCCATTATCCTCTCTATCGATTCGCTCTGGACTTCTTTTTCAAGGCTCTGAGGTTAATGTAATTCAATGGGGCATTTTTTTCCTTCTTGTCATTTCTCTCTTTCACTCTCTCTCTCTCTCTGACCTTCTCCACCTCTCTCTACCTTCCTCTCTCTCCTTCTCTTTGCCTCTCCCTCTCTCTCCTCCCTCTCTCTGCCTCTCCCTCTCTGTCTTTCTTTCTTTCTCTCTCTCTGTCAGATGTGGCCAGGGCAATTGAGCTGCTGGAGAAGCTACAGGAGTCCGGGGACGTCCCGGGTCACAAGCTGCAGTCCCTGAAGTTGGTGTTGCAGAGTGAGTTCTGCACAGCCATTAGAGAGGTGAGTCGATCCCCCTGCACCACTGCCCCAGGGTCCTTTTGCTCCTGCCAACACAGGGAAATTGACCACAGGTGACTGATGGTTATTTTAATGAATAAATGTGGCTACACAACAATGCAGACTTTTAGGTGTGTTTTCCCAGACACGGTCAGCTCAGACACACAGACGGAAGAGTAAGAGGGCCATCAATACTCAGACTGAGGTCATCTAGTAGGAAATTTAATCCACTAGAGGAAATGTCAGAGAGGGCTGGCCCTTTCATTGGACAGCAGGATGAGAGAAGTCTGGCCTGGGAGTCAGGCAGAGACACTGGAGCCTGGTGCTGCCTGGTGGTGGGGGAAGCTTCATGTCTCTGCCAGGAGTAGCAGCTAGGCAGCACCCTACAGACTAGGTTACAACAGCTGGCCGTTGAGAGGGAAAGAGCGAGAGAAACACTTCAACCACCAACAACACATCCAGTCACCAGGGAAACTAGAGAGGATCAGCTTGGACTAGATGCCGAGGCTGACCGGCCATAGTTTCCAGTCAATGACGTCCTTGTGTGAGCTGACACTTTGCCACGGTGCAGAATGGCTCTTTCTCGTAGAGGTCTGACTGCTAGAGGAGCTGGAGAGTGAAGATGAGTGGTCGTGGCCATGAGGATGATTGCTGTTATTACAGAGATCGTTATCAGCACATGCTGTTATGCTGCAACATTCAACAGCTGTGGCGTTCACGTCAGTGGTTATTGGATTAACAGCCTCCCAAGACAATAAATGCTCCCATGTCTCTATGGAAGAACAGAGAACATGGCGTTTATGTAAATTGAGCAATACTTTGTCATACGTGCCGTGTCGCATGTGTTTACAATCCAGCATGCTGTCACAACCCCTGTATTCACTTTTATAGCACATGCACATTTTTCCATGCACATTTTTCCATGCACATTTTCCGCAGACTATTGATAGTGACGAGCATCATAAAACACTTCCCAGCGGCTCGCTCTTAATACCCTGACATAGCAGGACTAGACTGCTGAGCCTCTTTGAGCTACATTGGTGAGTTAATCGTAATGTAATCACATTTGATCTCATCTGACCCCTGTTCTGTGCTGTAATATGTCTGCAGATGGGAAATCTTTGTAGTTGAGAGAGCTACGTCGTGGGGATTCTAACCAAAAGGAGAGAGACTGTTTTTCATTCAAAACAACTTTATTATTAGATTTGCAAAAATCAAGCAATCAAAACAACCACTCAACATTGCCACCGTTGTCCGTTCAAGCCTGCATGTTTCCACACGTCTAAGTTCCTGTAGATTGTTAAAACAGAATGTCACATACTGCAGTCACACCTACACGGCTCTTATCTGTACGTCCAGACAAATGACTAAGTCACACAAGACAAGCCTGTATCAGCAAAATACTAACATATAACAATGGACAATTCTCCAAAATAAAAACAGCATAGTATGTTCAATTAAACAACATAGTAGGCCATTAAATCATTGCCTCCACAGCTATTACAGGAAGATTAAGGGTTGCGTCAGAGCCATATATTGTTGCGCGGTATTGGGATTCACCTGCATGTCATTTCATTAATGCAGATGACCTATACTGCATTAAGCTGGGGCCACCAGGTATTGTAATTGAGCGATTTGATTTGTTCCCCTCGTCTCATATCTGCTGGTGAAGCTCATTTCATGGTCTGATGAGCAGACACAGAATCCCACAGACCAGGGTAGCTTGATCATGTCTCTACTGTAGAAGTCACAGAGGTGATCCGGCTGAAAACCTTCTTCACAGTGTCAATAGAATTTACAGCCACATGAATCAGCCTAGCTATGGGTGAAGGGGTTAACTGGCTAACTGTCGATAGGGGAAATTGATGTGGGAGGGAAATGCCTGCTAAGGTGAAAGACCCCCAATTACAGAGAGATGGAGTGAGGAGGAGCGTTGCTCTTCCCAACCATGTCTACCAATGACATCTCGGAGCTCGGGGAAAGTGAGTCGTCAGAGTCAATCTGCTTTGCAAATGGAAAGGGAAGGACACCAGGGAAGACGACTGGGAGCGCTAACCAGCTGGAAATGATGGAGTTTATGATGATTTCCAGCCACTCTGTTAGCTTGACTTAAAGCCTTATGCATATCAAGAACTGGTTCTGATGAAAGTCATCCGAGAGGCCCGAGCAAACGATTCAAACACACATGAAATCGAATCATGAATTTCATTAGTCACAAAACAATGCAGGTCATTTTTCCTTGCAAAAAAAAAGCATAGTCTGTTCCAATGAACTGAATCAATTATGTGATCATAGAGTCGTAGTAGCCTGATGATAATGGAATAGTGCAGATGAATACGGGTCTCACTTTGAATTCATATAAAGGAAAGGATTTGTGTGCCACTCCGTTGAGGGCAGACCTTAGTCTCTTACTACATTTACTGTGAGCTGAAGGCTGAAAGCCACTTCATTTAATTATCTCTGTGTGTTTAATATTCTCTTTTTGTGTCATGCTGACAGAGCGAGGGAGGTCTGTGAATGAACAGTTATTAAATGCCATTTCGCTTCTACCAAATGACCCCTTTCAACTCTGTCGGCTAGAGAGAGGAGAAGGAGAGCTCTTCAAGCTCTCTCTCCGTCTCATCCTTCCCCATTTTGCTCTCCACTCCTCATCTCAGTAAAGAGAGGGAGACGGTCAGGGAGCCATGGTTACACGCGTCATGCCAGCCACCCTCTGGGCAGCTCTCTCCACTATCAGGCATTGTGGCGTCTTCGTAAGGCTGACGGTAGACTGGTAGCCCCCAGCCCATCAAGCACAATGAGCCGTGGTAAACGCCCAGTGAACCAGAGAGTCAGGAGAGAGAGGGAAGAGAGAGAGAGAGTATATTCACGAGGGAAAGGAAGAAAGTAGAGTTCGGAGGTAAAGATGGATGCTTAGTAACAGGAGGGGGAATGAGGTAGAAATTATGCCTTCAGGAGTGCAAGTCTTTCAAATCTCACTCTCTCTCTCTCTTTCTCTCTCTCGCGCTCTTTCTACCTGTATGTATCTGTATGTTCCCTGGAGCTTCACAACATCAACTGACGGCAAAAAGAACACAGCAATTTGTTCCATGTTGTGACTGTTTTCTTTATGTTATTGGAGATTATTTCCCCCCAATGAATTATCAGAACAGAAGGTTATTAAGTTCATTCATTAACAGTGTTGTCAGACTGAGTTCAACTGGGTTCATTAAGGTCAACCTAAAAAGCTCAAATATCTTATTCTTGTAAGTGATCTACTTGCTCAGAACAAAATACAATTGATTTATTTGGTTGTTGGGAATTGTGAGCTTGAGGTTATTCTTTTATTTTCATATCAACAATGGACTTTGTTTTTCATCAGTCAGATATACCAAGGCTTCACGAAACCACTTGTTTTATTGTTGAAACAGATGAAGCACTTTGAAGTCGCAAAGAGGCAAGGCCTTTGTTTTGCTCCAGCTCATCATACAGAAACATTGAACGATGGTTGAGCCCAGAAAACACATGCTCTCCTTTGTAGAGAGTAGAGACATACCGAGGTGTGAGCCGATGAGTAAAAACCCTATTAGTTTCCATTCCAGAGAAAAACAATACAATGAAAAAGCTTTCAATTCACTGCACAGGATAAAAACTAAGTCACTGTTGTTCTTCAAGAAGGGTTTGAGACATTACAATTTAATTTGGTTTGCTCGTTGAATAATTCAGCAGTAGTTAGTGGTAAATCCAATTTGCACTTCAACTAGTGGATGTTTGTGCATATAGTTAAGCAAATTACAGATTGAAATAGCTTGACCTTTATTGTTATTCATGTGTTTCCAAGACACAATTCTCCTGAGTCATGGCAAGGGATCCACTGAGACCTTGAATACACAACAGTCCATACATCTTAAGTGTATTTAAATCAGGCTCACAATGATGGATGGATGCTGTATATTACTATGAAGAACGATGCACTGAAAATGTTTATAGAATGGACCAGCCGCAAGCCTCTTGGCTAAAACACACAAAGGATGTGGGCTAATATGAGTCACATTACATGACCCCGTATGGGGAATGTTAGGCCAATGTCTCATGTAATGTTCAGCAATGCAACACTAATCAGAGCATTCATAATGTTTCTAGTTGTTTCTGTTGGATTACCAGAGGAAGGTGTCATTTAAAAAAAATGTATTTATTGTACCTTTATTTAACTAGGCAAGTCAGTTAAGAACACATTCTTATTTTCAATGATAATGTCATACTGTACACTGGGGGTGCTATTGTAAATGGTGTCGATACAGTATGTCATATTCTGTATAGAAACGACTCAAAATAGCTCTTTTACACCTGAAAGCTTTCCATTGGCACATAATGCTGACTCCTCTTTAGAGGAGGTTAGAACACACTGTAGATGTGGAAGAGGTGTTCTGGAATAAGGTCCCAAGATGGTGTTCAACATTGGAAATCAAAGAGTCGCTCAGCTGAAAAACAAAGAACTGCTTTCTGACTGTAACACCAGAGTTCCACTAGTGTATACACCCTTAAGTTATACTAGGGATATTGTGATTACATAGCTGGGGCCGACATTGAGGACTTGTGAAGAGCGGAGTCAACAACCTCTACATAATCAAAACAGTTGCTTTGTAAGGTGTTAAACATCATTCACAGTTAGCCATTGTTATGTATCACTGAACAAAAATATAAACGCAACATGTAAAGTGTTGGTCCCATGTTTCATGAGCTGAAATAAAAGATCCTAGAAATGTTCCATACTGACAAAAAGTTTATTTCTCTCAACTTTTGTGACCAAATTTGTTTACATCCCTGTTAGTGAGCATTTCTCCTTTGTCAAGACAATCCATACACCTGACATGTTTGGCATATCAAGAAGCTGATTAAACAGCATGATCAGTACACAGGTACACCTTGTGCTGTGGACAATAAAAGGCCACTCTAAAATGTGCAGTTTTGTCACAGCACAATGCCACATAGGACTGAGGGAGCATGCAATTGGCATGCAGACTGCTGGAATGTCCACCAGAACTGTTGACAGAAAATGTAATGTTCATTTCTCTACCATAAGCCACCTCCAATGTTGTTTTAGAGAATTTGGCTGTACGTCTCACACCGCAGACCATGTGTAACCCAGGACCTCCACATCCGGCTTCTTCACTCGTGGGATCATCTGAGACCAGCCACCTGGACAGCTGATGAAACTGAGGAGTATTTATGTCTGTAATAAAGCCCTTTGTGGGAAAAACTAATTCTGATTGTCAGGTCCTGTCTCCCCAGTGGGTGGGCCTGGCTCCCAACTTCCCTCCCAGGCCCACCCATGGCTGCACCCCTGCCCAGTCATGTGAAAGCCATAGATTAGGACCTAATGAATTTATTTCAATTGACTGATTTACTTATATGAACTGTAACTCAGTAAAATCGTTGAAATTGTTGCATGTTGCGTTTATATTTTTGTTCAGTATATAAATGATGCCCGAAAAGCCCCAGTTGCCTTGCCTTGGCCCCAAGTCAGGTCAGGTCCACTGAGCCATGGCCCAGTGAGTACCAGGAGCTGGGCCATGGAGCTGGAAACAGACAGGTCTGAGGCTTTTTGGTAGAACACCGGGGTACATCCTCAGTGGAAATTCACCTACAGTACCAAGAGTCTTAGCTCCACTCGCTACTCCGTTCCAAACACCACTCTCTTCAGTTTATTTACTCAGTGCCATGTGTTACCCACATGAGAGAAAACCAAAAGGGGTAGTAGCGCCACACTACAGTGTGCTATGAGTATTTTGTACTTACTGATGCACCACGGTTTGCTTATGCTAATTGTCGTAGGGACCAGATGTTTGAGCAGCCTTAAGGGCAGTAAGTAGCAGAAGGCAGCAGGAAATACAATGAATATCTACATAATCTTCGAAGGTATTTGCAAAATAAACACTCTCAAAATACAGGTTTGAATTGAAATCAAAAACCTAACCCTACCAACTACCAAGGCTGGTAGCCTACGACATGGATTGAACATGCAAGAGACTTGGAGAAATGTAGCAGAGAATTCAAAAGTACTGAGAAAATACACTCATAGTTTGTCCATTTTTCTCTCTCTTTCAGGTGTACCAGTACATGCATGAAACAATCACAGTCAATGGCTGTCCGGAGTACCAGGCACGGGCTACAGCGAAGGTGAGCAACATACTCTAATCTCAGACTGGCTTAGCTGTATTGACCAAACTTGAGGCTGAAAGATACTGTACAACGTAGCCTAGATACACAAACACCCATCATGTATCCTTCAGATGATCAAAGAATGGAGCAGGTTTGGTGTACAATGAATTACTCATTAGCAGACTTTGGATGTAAACACTTGAGAGGTTCTACCAATGAGTCCCTCCGCCACCGCTCATTCATATTCCTTCTGAGGAGAGCTTCTTTTGTGGAGGAGAATAAAGCAAGCAGACATCTAACAGTGAAAGGGGGACAGGAAAAGAGGGAGGGTGAGATGAGAGAGAGGAGTGCATCTCAGTCCTCTCTCCCAGTGTTAACAAAACATCAGAGAGGGAGTGAAGAAGAGATGGGGCAACATAGGGAGGTACGCACACTGACTGATTCAATTGGATGCTCCTTCCAGAGACTGGGCACATAGAGGGGTAGGACACAGATTGATTGACAACACTGGGCAAGCAGAATGAATAGATAACTAGGCCCGGTGTGGAGTACAATTCCAAAGGGCTCTTTTTTATCAGCGAAACATCGTCTCTTCAATCGCAAATGGTTTGCAAAACTTTGACTATGGTTCAGTCCCTTTCTCAAGGAGTAGTAAACCTTTTTTACAACTTTAATCAGACTGTGGATTGTGTTGTGAATTTCCACCTTGGATGAAAGGTGTGCAAAGACATAGCTTAGGCCTATTGAAGGACACCACTGTATCTGATGTTGATGGAATATCAAAATACTCTTTCTAGCCTGCTCAGATCAAATGGTTTTGAGGTTGATGATATGCTGCTGTTACAGCGACGTGTCCTTTTCATTTCCCTTCGAATATCCATAATTAGTTGAAAATTCAAGGTCCCTGTTCAACATTATAAAGTACATCTTCATTAACACATCATTTTATTTTCATAGCATATTCAAAGGCTGTTTTGAAAGAGAGAATGTAGATAGGTCTAATCAAACTACTTTACAATTCATGAAAGAGGCCTTGGGGCTTGTACTTAACAGTGTTAAAGTAAGCCAGATTGTCCATATGACACTGTTTACACAAGAAAGCAATGACAACAGCATGAAGTGCCTTTCAACTTTGTCCTTGTCCATCACCAGTCTTTTCAAAGCATATTAAATACAGCCACCAGTGGAGCAGCAATTAACATGGAAGCAAACTCCGTTGACTGGCTTCCACGCCCATGGGAGTGATTTCAATCGATGACATCGAAATGAGATGGTGCGCTGCTTTTGAAAGTGCCGCCCTCCTGAGAGTTTCCGTTTAGCTGAGCCGGTGCTTGTTTCATCAGCCTCTTCTCCAAGTACATCTCAAGTACATCACTGACCAAAGACCTGGAGGGCAGCACTCAGCACATTTCACATGAATCACTTTAAGTAGGACATCGGGAGCCTAAAAACGTGTTATAGTGGAAAACCAGGGATCCCTTGATAAACCAGCAATCTTGAGGCATTAGCAGGGTAGATGCTATTTTAGATGCCTTTGCTGCAGTGTTGCTGGTGAGCGTTTACCAATTAAAATGTGTTCCACCTGAGAACATGAGCACTTGATTCAGTTTATTACCCAGTTAATTGAATCAATTCCAGGCTGTAATTCCTGGCCTGAGGTTTTTATATTTTATCTTCCAGAGATGGGAGACCACTTAGTCTATGGTGCTCCAGAGAAAAGACTGAGCTGAACTGATGGCTGATGATAATAACATTTTATGAAATTAAGTCATTTCCATACGGTACTGTGACATTACTTGGGCAATTTCCCAGTAAGCTGTCATTTGTGTTTGGTTCGCCCCAGACACTTTTTGCATTTGGAGGAGGCAGCCATATGCCATCTAGTTTCTTCCTCCCAGGAAGGGAGATAAACTTGTGAAGGTCGATTTACCGTTAGCCAGAGTGGGGATGGTGGCATACTGAACACAGTGCTTCTTTACCTCACAGTGGGAGAGAGAGATGGAAAGGGGGGGACGAAGAAGTGGAGGATCTCAGGGCTTTCACCTGCCAGGGGAAACTTTGGATCCACATACACCAAGCTTTGAAACAGAGGCCTTTTCCCCCTGCAGTTTCCTGAGAAAGTATTGCTTAATAATAATAATGAGACAGACTTGACAGAGCGGCACCTGTGGCGATGTACATCTGCTGTTCCTTTTCCAGGCTGGGATAACAAGCTCCTGCACACTTTGTTTCAGACGACAAGGTGAGAAGAAGATTCCTCTAGAACTTGAAAGCCATCCCAAGCCAGTGTAATTTAATGAAGCAGGCTCACAGACATTTAGTTCGTGGGGGTGGAAGTTATCTCGCGTCTTCTTCTCCAGCTGCGACAGATATGTGCTAATTCATGTTCTCACAGAGCCAGAAAACATCTCACATGGCTATACAATACATCACCATCATCGCCTTGGTTCTCACTTTGTTATTCTCAGCCCTACTGGACGTCTCTAAGCCCCATTTAGAGAGAGAAGTCAGAAGGTCCCACCCACAGAGTGAATTTAAGTCTGCACACTTTGCTTCTACATTGCTCTTGGGTATGGGAAAGTTTATTTGGCTGTTGGGAAATGCAATCCCAGTTCATGCACTTAGTATAGTCATTATCTAATCTATTTGTGTGGTAGACAAAATAGGGTGGTATAGGGCTTGGAGTTAGTGCTGAACACACCAATAATGGTCTGATCGTTATCCTCTCATCTGTCTCTCTCTGCAGGCCACAGTTGCAGCCTTTGCGGCCAGCGAGGGTCACTCTCACCCCCGAGTGGTAGAGCTGCCCAAGACGGAGGAGGGGCTGGGCTTCAACGTGATGGGCGGCAAGGAGCAGAACTCTCCCATCTATATCTCCCGCATCATCCCAGGGGGCTTGGCTGAGAGGCACGGGGGCCTAAAACGGGGGGACCAGCTCCTGTCTGTCAATGGTGTGGTATGTGTTGCTTATTTATGATTACCGCTAGGTCTGGTTACATGGTCAGATTTTCCTGACCACGTGAACCAACCAGGAAAAACTCTGTACCCTATTCATGATATTCGGTGAATTTGCGTCTTCTATTTTACGAATCCCAATCACAGTTGTGTTGTGCTGTTGTTAATATTTCAAGGTATTCATTTTCTCGTCTTGCTTGAAATTTCTTCTGACAAACCACATCCGAGCAGGGAAGCATTCTGTCTAAACCTTGAGTCAAACTTTCACAATATTGATAGGGTCAAGCAGAGTGATTGGTTTTCTGAAGCCTAAATAAAAAGAGGCTTATAGTGAGCCAGCGTCCAAGATATAGGAGAGCTATCTACGACTAAATGACTAAAGCAATGGGCAACAACAAACGCTATATCAAAGCGACAGTTTTTTAGAAGAAGCAAATGTCACCATGAGCAAAGTGTTCCAAACTTCACACGGCTTAGCAGTTTGGCCTTTCAAAGTCACTCCTTGCCGAATCCTATTCCGTAACTCTCCATTTACACCATCAAATGAAAACCAATTTACATGGTGAAGTCAGGATGTGTTTGGACTTAAAAGTGCCTTCTTCAGACAAACACTAATCAAACGTGTGCTTTAAAAAGCAAGCTTCATGAAGGATTCATTTGACTTCCGTGACATCCAGAATTGTAATGTGAAAATATACAGTACCAGTCAAAAGTTTGAACACACCTACTCATTCAAGGGTTTTTCTATATTTGTACTATTTTCTACATTGTAGAATAATTGTGAAGACATCAAAACTATGAAATAACATATGGAATCATGTAGTAACCAAAAAAGTGTTAAACATATCAGAATATCTTTTATATTTTAGATTCTTCAAAGTAGTTACCCTTTACCTTGATGACAGCTTTGCACACGCTTGGCATTCTCTCAACCAGCTTCACCTGGAATGCTTTTTCAATAGTCTTGAAGAAGTTCCAACATATGCTGAGCACTCGTTGACTGCTTTTCCTTCACTCTGCGGTCAATCCCAAACCATCTCAATTGGGTTGAGATCGGGTGATTGCAGAGGCCAGGTCATCTGATGCAGCACACCATCACTTTCTTTCTTGGTCAAATAGCCCTTACACAATCTGGAGGTGTGTTGGGTCATTGTCCTGTTGAAAAACAAATGATAGTCCCACTAAGCACAAACCAGATTGGATGGCGTATCACTGCAGAATGATGTTGTAGCCATGCTGGTTAAGTGTGCTTTGAATTCTAAACAAATCACTTGCAGTGTCACCAGCAAAGCTCCCTCACACCATCACACCTCCTCCTCCATGCTTCACGGTGGGAACCACACATGCAGAGATCATCCCTTCCCCTACTCCGCGTCTCACAAAGACATGGCGGTTGGACCCAAAAATTAAAAATTTGGGACTCATCAGACCAAAGGACACATTTCCACCAGTCTAATGTTCATTGCTTATGTTTCCTGGCCCAAGCAAGTTTCTTCTTATTGATGTCCTTAAGTAATAGTTTCTTTGCAGCAATTCAACCATGAAGGCCTGATTCACGCAGTCTCCTCTGAACAGTTGATGTTGAGATGTGTCTGTTACTTGAACTCTGTGAAGAATTTATTTGGGCTGCAATCTAAGATGCAGTTAACTCTAATGAATTTATCCTCTGCAGCAGAGGTAACTCTGGGTCTTCCTTTCCTGTGGCGGTCCTCATGAGTGCCAGTTTCATTGTAGCGGTTAACTTCTTTGGGACTGGGGGGCAGTATTGAGTAGATTGGATAAATAGGTGCCCAGAGTAAACTGCCTGCTACTCAGTCCTAAAAGCTAGAATATACATATAATTAGTTCATTTGGATAGAAAAGACTGAAG
The DNA here is from genome assembly GCF_029448725.1 of Salvelinus fontinalis. NCBI lineage: Eukaryota > Metazoa > Chordata > Actinopteri > Salmoniformes > Salmonidae > Salvelinus > Salvelinus fontinalis. The sequence goes on along the minus strand of NC_074675.1, from coordinate 12,425,453 downwards.
TTTCTAAAACTGTTTGAATGATGTCTGTGAGTATAACAGAACTCATATGACAGGCAAAAACCTGCGAAAAAATCCAACCAGAAAGTGGGAAATCTGAGGTTTGTAGTTTTTCAAGTCATTGCCTATCGAATATACAGCGTCTATGGGGTCATATTGCACTTCCTAAGGCTTCCACTAGATGTCAACAGTCTTTAGAACCTTGTTTGATGCTTCTACTGTGAGGGAGGGGGGAATGAGAGCTGATTGAGTCAGGGGTCTGGCAGAGTGCCACGAGCTCAGTCTCGCGCGCTCCCGTGAGAGTTAGCTGCGTTCCATTGCATTTCTACAGACAAAGGAATTCTCCGGTTGAAACATTATTGAAGATTTATGATAAAAACATCCTAAAGATTGATTCTATACTTCGTTTGACATGTTTCTACGAACTGTAATATGACTTTTCGTCTGAACTTTCACCTGGACTTGTCCACGCCTCCTGAGTTTGGATTTGTGTACCAAACCTGCAAACAAAAAGAAGGTATTTGGACAGAAATGATGGACTTAATCGAACAAAACAAACATTTATTGTGGAACTGGGATTCTTGGGAGTGCATTCTGATGAAGATCATCAAAGGTAAGTGAATATTTATAATGCTATTTCTGACTTCTGTTGACTCCACAATATGGCGGGCATCTGTATGGCTTGTTTTTGTGTCTCAGCGCCGTACTCAGATTATTGCATGGTGTGCTTTTTCCGAAAAATAATTGGGAAATCTGACACAGCAGTTGCCTTAAGGAGAAGTTTATCTATAATTCCATGCATAACAATTGTATCTTTTAGCAATGTTTATTATGAGTATTTCTGTAAATTGATGTGGCTCTCTGCAAAATCACCAGATGTTTTGGAGGCAAAACATTACTGAACATAACGCGCCAATGTAAACAAAGATTTTTTGATATAAATATGAACTTTATCGTGGCTGGATTTACAACAAGTTTATCTTTACTGTTTCTCCTTCACCCAAATCTCCTTCACCCAAATCCAGACACCTGACTTTCTGAAAGAACTGCAAAATCTGGATCCCTACAAATCAGCCGGGCTAGACAATTTGGACCTTCTCTTTCTAAATGTATCAGCCTAAATTGTTGCAACCCCTATTACTAGCCTATTCAACCTCTCTTTCATATCGTCTGAGATCCCCAAAGCTGCAGTGGTCATCCCCCTCTTCAAAGGGGGAGACACTGTTGACCCAAACTGTTATAGACCTATATCCATCCTGCCCTGCCTTTCTAAAATCTTCGAAAGCCAAGTTAATAAACAGATCACTGACCATTTCGAATCCCACCATACCTTCTCCACTATGCAATCTGGTTTCCGAGCTGGTCATGGGTGCACATCAGCCACGCTCAAGGTCCTAAACGATATCATAACCGACATCAATAAAAGACAGTACTGTGCAGCCGTCTTCATCAACTTGGCCAAGGCTTTCGACTCTGTCAATCACCGCATTCTTATTGGCAGACTCAATAGTCTTGGCTTCTCAAATGACTGCCTCGCCTGGTTCACCAACTACTTCTCAGAGAGAGTTCAGTGTGTCAAATCGCCTGTTGTCCGGACCTCTGGCAGTCTCTATGGGGGTGCCACAGGGTTCAATTATCGTGACGACTCTTTTCTCTGTATATATCAATGATGTCGCTCTTGCTGCTGGTGATCCTCTGATCCACCTCTCACCTATACATCTGGCCCTTCTTTGGACACTGTGCTAACAAACCTCCAAACAAGCTTCAATGCCATACAACACTCCTTCCATGGCCTCCAACTGCCTTTAAATGCTAGTAAAACTAAGTGCATGCTCATCCACCGATTGCTGCCCGCACCTGCCCACCCGACTAGCATCACTACTCTGGATGGTTCTGAACTAGAATATGTGGACAACTACAAATACCTACTGTAGGTGTCTGGTTAGACTGTAAACTCTCCTTCCAGACTCACATTAGCCTCTCCAATCCAAAATTAAATCTAGAATCGGCTTCCTAATTCACAACAAAGCCTACTTCACTCATGCCGCCAAACATACCCTCGTAAAACTGACTTTCCTACCGATCCTTGACTTCGGCGATGTCATTTACAAAATAGCCTCCAACACTCTACTCAGCAAACTGGATGTAGTCTATCACAGTGCCATCCGTTTTATCACCAAAGCCCCATATACAGTTGAAGTCGGAAGTTTACATACACATACATTAAACTTGTTTTTCAACCACTCCACAAATATCTTGTAAACAAACTATAGTTTTGGCAAGTCGGTTAGGACATCTACTTTGTGCATGACACAAGTAATTTTTCCAACAATTGTTTACAGACAGATTATTTCACTGATAATTCAATGTATCACAATTCCAGTGTGTCAGAAGTTTACATACACTAAGTTGACTGTGCCTTTAAACAGCTTGGAAAATTCCAGAAAATTATGTCATGGCTTTAGAAGCTTCTGATAGGCTAATTGACACAAATTGAGTCAATGGGAGATGTACGTGTGGATGTATTTCAAGGCCTACCTTCAAACTCAGTGCCTCTTTGCTTGACATCATGGGAAAATCAAAAGAAATCAGCCAAGACCCCGAAAAATAATTGTAGACTTCCACAAGTCTGGTTCGTCCTTGGGAGCAATTTCCAAATGGACAATGACCCCAAGCATACTTCCAAAATTGTGGCAAATTGGCCTAAGGACAACAAAGTTAAGGTATTGGAGTGACCATCACAAAGCCTTGACCTCAATCCCATAGAAAATTTGTGAGCAGAACTGAAAAAGTGTGTGCGAGCAAGGAGGCCTACAAACCTGACTCAGTTACAACAGCTCTGTCAGGAGGACTAGGCCAAAATTCACCCAAATTATTATGGGAAACTTGTGGAAGGCTACCTGAAACGTTTGACCCAAGTTAAACAATTTAAAGGCAATGCTACCAAATACTAATTGAGTGTATGGAAACTTCTGACCCACTGGGAATGTGATGAAAGAAAATAAAGCTGAAATAAATAATTCTCTCTACTATTATTCTGACATTTCACATTCTTAAAATAAAGTGGTGATCCTAACTGACCTAAGACAGGGAATTTTTACTAGGATTAAATGTCAGGAATTGTGAAAAACTGAGTTTAAATATATTTGGCTATGGTGTATGTAAACTTCCGACTTCAACTGTATTACCCACCACTGCGACCTGTATGCTCTCGTTGGCTGGCCCTCACTACATATCCATCGCCAAATCCACTGGCTTCAGGTCATATATAAGTCTTTTCTAGGTACGCCCCGCCTTATCTCAGCTCACTGGTCACCATAGCAACACCCACCCATAGCACGCGCTCCAGCAGGTTTATTGCACCGGTCATCCCCAAAGTCAACACTTCCTTTGGCCGCCTTTCCTTCCAGTTCTCTGCTGCCAATGACTGGAACAAATTGCAAAAATCTCTGACGCTGGAGTCTTATATCTCCCTCTCTAACTTTAAGTATCAGCTGTCAGAGCAGCTTTTCGATCACTGTACCCGTACACAGCCAATTTGTAAATACGTAGCACACCTGACTACCTGATCCCCATATTATTACTTACCCTTTTGCTCTTTTGCACCCCAGTATCTCTACTTGCACATCGTCATCTGCATATCTATCACTCCAGTATTAATGCTAAATTGTAATTATTTTTGCCTCTATGGTCTATTTATTGCCTTCCTCCCTACACTTCTACATTGGCACACACTGTGCATAGATTTTTATTTTGTGTTATTGACTGTACGTTTGTTTATGTGTAACTCTGTGTTGTTGTTTTTGTCGCACTGCTTTGCTTTATCTTGGCCAGGTCGCAGTTGTAAATGAGAACTTGTTCTTAACTGGCTGACCTGGTTAAATAATGATTTTTTTAAAATACAAAATTGAAATGCATTCCAAGTGACTACCTCATGAAGCTGGTTGAGAGAATGCCAAAGTTGTCAACAAGGCAAAGGGTGGCTACTTTGAAGAATCTCAAATAGAAAATTGTTTAAATTTATTTAACACTTTTTTGATTCCATATGTGTTATTTCATAGTGTGATGTCTTTATTATTTTTTTGAAAATAGTAAAAATAAAGTAAAACCCTTGAATGAGTAGGTGTGTCGAAAATGTTGCTTGGTACTGTATATTACTCTGGGCTTGAGGAGGAATTACTAATTATTCCAAATATGCAATGCTTGTTGAACTAAGTAGAAATACATTTGACTTCCATTTCAAACCTAATTGGTTGTAACCATTTAGAAACTGAAGCTGCTGCTGTGTAACTGTGTCATTGTTGCTTACATAAAAGTCTTGGCAAAGTTTCTTTATTTCTCTGTCCATGCCAATTAAGAAACTGAGGCAGACTTCAGAGACCATATCACTACAACACTAACACATTGCCACCACATTTCTTAAATGTGCTGAGTCTCTTCTCTCTCTCATTCTCTTTCACTGTATCTCCCCAGAGTGTGGAGGGGGAGCACCACGAGAAGGCGGTGGAGCTTCTGAAGGCAGCCAAGGACAGTGTGAAGCTGGTGGTACGCTACACGCCCAAGGTCCTGGAGGAGATGGAGGCGCGCTTCGAGAAGCTCCGCACGGCCCGCCGCCGCCAGCAGCAGCAGCTCCTCATGCAGGCTCAGCAGCAGCAGAACCTCACTACCCAGCAGAACCATATGTCGTAGGTGAGGCTTTTCATTGCTTTAAGGGTGGGGGACCGTAGCCTGGTGCCAGATCTATTTGTATTGTCTTGCCAACTCCTATGGGCATTGTCACACCAAAAATGACTATAGGTGTTGGCAAGACAGCACAAACAAATCTGGGACCAGGCTAGGGGGCCACCAAGGAGAAGGACCACACAGATGAAGATAACAGCTGGTACAGTAAGAATAACAGTCCTCTAAACTGGCTATATATTCACCAAACTATGATTTAATTTAGATTCATACTATTTTAAGGATCTGACAGGGATTTTTCATTTCAGTCATTTAGCAGACGCACTTATCCAGAGCATACATTTTCTCACTTGTCCCCCTTGAGAATCGAACCTACTACCAAGTGAGCCACACGGGACTCTTTAGCACCTCAAAGGTTTTTGGGGAACAGGGTGAACTGACGGAGGCTGGCATTGTCTGGAGATACACATTGCACATTCGAAACAGCAACAACATTTAAGAACACAACGAATGCCTTTGATAACTGCCTATGTGGCATCGATATGAGTCAGAAACAGTTATTCTAGTGTCCAAATTGACTTCAAAGTGTTTGGAACATTTGTGTGTCACGACGGGTAAAGGAATGTTGAGAAGATTTCAGTCTTGGAGGTTTGTTTCCGGACCGATTCCACGCTTGGTTAATGGGTATTGATTAGATGAAGTGCATTTGCCCATTAACATGGGGTGAACAGCTGCAGTGATTGCTCTCTATTCAATAGCATACAGTGAGACAGACCTGCCCAGCAGCCTGGCTTTGTTTACATAAGACAACATGTTACGCATTTTTATAACTTGAGAAATACTGCAACAAACACCTTAGTCAGATGTAAAATTGCGCAACCCCAACATGAAGTAGGCTTCTGCGTCTACAGTGTCTCATGGGGGACAAACATCATTAACCAAGCGTGGAATCGGTCCGGAAACAAACCTCCAAGACTGAAATCTTGTTTTTCTAATGAGCAACAGAAAAAACAGAAGTGCCAATCGGCGTGTTCAGTGGCTCTTTAAAACCCATTGTGCTCTTTATACCCAGAGAGAGTACCAGAGAGGCTCCTGTCAGAGAGGCTCCTACTGCACAATGATACCAGGCCTTGTCCTTTGGGTAAAAGTTACAGAGGATTACATCAAGCTTTTCATTTTTTCATTAAACATATGCTTGCAGCACACATTAAGTTCCTGGAATGAGCGCTTCATCTATTTCAGGGTGTTTGTTAACGAAGCAGTTGCAATCCCCTGTATAGTCATAACCGTCTATGCTGTGTCAGTAATTCAGCCGCGTGGCTTGTGAATTATTTGAGATATGGCTGAGCAAATAAGAGCTCACACTCATGGGATGCTACATGTTTTATAACACATACCACAGAGCAACGTTGAGGCAGACTTATAGTGTACAAATATACCCCGTCATTGCTTAGATTGCTGGAGGTGATAAAGCAAAAATAACGACAACTCTGAAAATAGGTAGTAGAAATATTAAGCCTGTCTGGGCCTCAGATGAAGCTATAACACGTTGATGTGGCTAATTCAGCTGAGCATTCTTTAAAGTGTACCCTTGACATACCTCCACGAGGCACATCACAAAAGACTTAACACCACTCGCAGGCTAAGGGATCCTCAGTGGCACTGATCGTTTGATAGTAACCCTCCTCATGTAGCCCTCGTTTAGCTCGGGGAGGTCGGTGAGAGCTTGTAGACCTGTGCAGTAGAGGCATGAGGTGTGGGGACTGAGCAGGGATCATGTTGTATCAACCCTGGCATGCTGACTACAGGGCTTTGCCACAGTGGCCAAGAGGCCGGTTGCCAAGCAAGCGACATGCGCGGCGAACAGGCTGCTAGGTGGCAAGCACCATGGGATTGCATGGAATCTGTACGTCATGTAGCCTTCCTCTCTGACACGATGCCCGACCATTCTGTCTCCTCTCGCATACCTGGCCAAGGTTGACCAAGGCCAAGGACACAATAGGCTCTGCTATATCTCTGTTCTCAGTAGTAGTGGGAAAGCCACAGACATGTAGCCATTTCCTGCTGTCAAATGACCTAGTGGCCTCATGGGTGGAATGTTATTCATATTTTTCATAATTTTTCATAATTTCATAATTAATCAACATTATTTCTAAAACCCGACCGAAAATCCTGTTTTTATGTTATATAAAGTGTAATATTGGGATGCAAAATCAAAATTGTATACGTTTAAACTCTATATCTGACATGGTACACGTGTCTTCTTTTTTTAAAGTCCATAACCATCTGTGTGAGGTGTACACTTTTGTTTCAAAGTAGATTTGTTTAAGACTACCAAGAAACACTGTGTGACCCTGATTTAGCCCACTTCAGTAAAAGGTTAATTCACAATCATTTTTAATTGGCTTTTCACAGTTCAATGGGCTTTTCGCAATTCACAGCAGAGTACACTACACTTTTTTGTAACAAATTCTACCAGAATATGAAATTAGCATCCCACTTTACTGACCTTTCAAAGTACTGACTTGTCAAATGGTTTCAAGCATTGCTCTCAGCTTTTCTTACACCTATCCCTCACAGGCTGTTCCAAAAGAAGAAGAAGTGAAGGACACTGAAAGGAAGGTTCTAAGTCCATCTCTCTGTGCGGAGGATCCCGAAGGAACCACCTGGTAGAGGAGAATATGATACTGTTAAGCAGTGAAGACTCTCTCTCCCCCTTCAATGTACTACCAACAGAGTGAAGAAAAACTGAAAGATATGTGTTCTGAAATGTAAACAATGGTGCTTGTGACGACACATTGGAGGCTAGCACTAAAACCCATCCTTTTAACTTTTAGTTTGTTCGTGTTCATTTGAAGTTTTTCTCTAACAGTTGAAACTTGTGACCCTCCTCAATGTTCCTTCTTGTCATTTGTGATAGTTTAATTCTTTCTGTTATCTGTTTTGAATTCATTTCACTTGTTTCCTGACTTTGGTTTTGCTATAGCTTTGTACAGTGATATTGTTTCTTCTATGGGAGCTTGTGTCTGTGTGTGAATGAACGTTGCTTTTTTGTGTCAAACTTGTCCTGCTTTGGATAAATGTGAACTCTTTTTTACCTTATATATTGCAGTAAGAAAATATTTTGTATGGAAACTTAGCAATAACAGACTTTCGTTGGTTTTACATTTCACATAAGAGTAATGATTAGAGATATACAGTATGTGGTAAAGATACAAAAGTTAACAATGTAATACTAGGTCAACTGTATCTTATGCACTGTGTGTCATAAGGCAGCTTCTGCCATTAAAATCAAATGGCTGTTAAAAGAGGGGTATATAAAGTGGATGAATACACAGAGATAATTGTATTCATACAATTGAATAGGCAAGTACAATTATCGTGCAATTTCATAACTGGACTTCCAGCTCTCAAGTCAGCCATATAATGATTGTTAGTCGTCTACTCCCATCAAATGAATATATACAGGGAGTATATAGAGTAATCATATAAAATATTATCTACGTATATAATTTGAACATTTGCTATATCATTTATATGAGGAATGTCAAACACATTAATATGTATATTAATGACCTGGAGGGTTAATCATATGGTACAATTGTCTTTATTTTTAAATCAATCTATTTTATTGTTTATAATCTGAGTTTTGCATAAAGGAATTTCATTAAGATATGTATGTGTTTGTTAACATTCAGATTATTATTTCAAAGATTGAATTGTAGAAGACCTATAGCCCAGCGTATAATTTGTACCGGAATAGTATGGTTAATGGACTCATTCTCCTGGATCTGCGTCGTCAACTTTACATTTTGACAATCATTGTGAGTAAAAGACTGTGGAATGTTCTAGTCGTCTTATCAATAAGGGACCTCTGTTTAAAACTCTCTCTTTCAACCCTCTACCTATAGTCTGGCGTAGTATTCTCATGACAGGTAACCATATTTAAGTATAACAAGTTGCACTGTGGAGTCATTGAAAGCTATTAGAAAACCAGTTGATGATCGACACTGATCAAAAGGAGTCTTGTATCTGTAGTACTATCAGACAAACATTACATTGGATGGTTTTCCTAGTAGCAAACTCTAGTATGTATGTACGTTCTTTATAGGCCTAGTTCCTTTGTAGGTGGGTATTGAAGTAGTGCAAGATCATTTAACATCCATACTGTGTGCAATGTGCCATCCTGATAGTCCAACCAGATTGGGCTGTGAACGTGTTTTGTCCCTCAACTTTTGAGCAGTTCATCTTGCCTCTGACAGATCCCTTTTGTACATTTACTTATTCTCTTTCTTATTGACGACTTGCATTTTTTTAGGCTGGACGTACTGTACTTCCTGACTGGACGTACTGTACTTCATGATTCGACGTACTGTACTTCCTGATTCGATCTACTGTACTTCCTGATTCGACGTACTGTACTTCTTGATTTGACGTACTGTACTTCCTGATTGTACAGAAAAAAAAGACAACACCAGGTGATATGCAATTGTTATACATATTATATTTGTATAAATAAATATATGTGCGTGTGTACAATGACGACTTTATTGACCCCAAGCTGCTTCTTCTTCTACTGTGTCGATTGTGCTTGTCTGAAATCTGGGGTAAGGGGACTAACTCGTGACCCCTGTCTGTTTGAGCTGTGAACGGGAGTTATAGGGCAGCAGTGTAGCACTCTTCAAAAGCAATTAAGGTCTCTCTGTGATGGGGTGACTGGTTCTGACACTGCCTTCCACTGACAGGTACTGAGATGAAGTGTCTGTGGTTGACGCTTTTACATTATAATTCCCCCTTGAATTTAAGCAGCTGAATATAAACCCAATCGCCAATGGCACGTCAATACAGAAGGCAGACACTGAAAGTAATGCCGGAGCTCAGTGGTCCTTGTAAGATTGCGGAAGAAAACTCAAGCTGAGGATGTGGATTTGCTTGCGCCAGCTACACTGAATATATAGAACATAGTGTGTATCAGCCTACTATTGTGTTTGTCCAAGGGAGCACCACTAGACAAACCAGGCTGCGTGTGCTATTAGAAACTGGGTGGTTCGAGCCCTGAATGCTGATTGGCTGAAGCTGTAGACCCTATTCCACGTGTATGACAAAACAGTTATTTTTACTGCTCTAATTACATTGGTAACCAGTTTATAATAGCAACAAGGCACCTCAGAGGTTTGTGATATATGGCCAATATACCACGGCTAAGGGTTGTGTCCAGGCACTCCACGTTGCATTGTGCGCAAGTACAGCCCTTAGCCGTGGTATATTGGCCATATACCACACCTCCTCGGGCCTTATTTCTTAAATATATTCCCCTCAGATAGAATCAAAGGAACATTTCCATCAGGAATGTCTAATTCATAAACAGCGACTCATCCTCGCAATCCATCTATCTATTTAATCACCTCTTTTCTCATTCAACAGCGCTAATGAACTGAGTAGTGAGGATGGAAACGCAAACTCGTAATTAGGCATCACTGATGAGAGATCAGTGAAATGTGTTAGTAACTGTCATTCTTATTCTGTAAAACGAATAGATCTCAGCTTGAATTAATCGTTCAGTTGGCTACACACTACAGAGACCTTCATATAGTCTAGAGGGCTTGTGCACAAGCTACAGAGACTGGGCCATGTTGTGGTTACTGACATTTGAGCCCTCAGGAATGTCTCTGACATTGCATTATATGCATCTAATCTCATATGAATCCTGGCTACAAGTCATTTCCATGATCACAACCTTGAAATTAATCTGAATGATCTGATGAGTCTAATGCAAATTAAGAACAGCATAGCTGGCATATGCATTCACTGTATAACACTGTAAGAAATTCACACTTATATGGCTGGTGTGAATTGGTGTGTTTCTATGTAATGCTGGAACACAACACTTACTTTATAGCTAGGTGAAATCACATCTTCTCTGTCTCTGTGACAACATACTTCCAGATGCAGGGGGGGGGGGGGGGGGGGGGGGGTCAGACTTTACTCTGTAGGGTGGGTGCATTGCATGCATGTGATGTGATGTGATGCCCTGTTGGTCTGCCGTGGCAACCTAGAGGTAGAAAACGTTGCTTTTGTACCACAGACATTTGGAAGCAGGTGATAAGACAATACTTTATATGATTCCACATGGAAGCCAATGAAGAAGGAAAGGATAGGCTACAGAGGTTATGTTAACATAAATGATGATACAGTCTACTATACAGAGGAAACGCATGGAAGATTAGACTGAAGCTTTTAGCATAGTAGTCTGTCTGGCACCAGGTCTGGAAGTCTTCCAGTCACACCTCGCTGTGTAGTCACGTGGGTCGCGCGTCAACCAGGCTAATAGTTTTGACCAAATCAATTGTATAGACCCTACAACAACAAAAAAATGCACATTTTAAATGTAGGCAAGTTAGCTGGCTAACTCATTGATCCTGCTTTGTGGTATATCCCTCCGGTGTCCCAGGTTTAAATCAGTCCCTGATTAGAGGGTACTTTTTTATGGTTTGAGGTCCAGATTTGAATTTGAGGGGTGTATACTATTATTAACTAGACAACTAGCTATAGCCTAAAATCCTACTGGGTACACACTGGATGAATCAACGTTGGTTAACCAACGTAGAATAGACATCTGTGCCCAGTGGGATAAATCAACATGGTGTCTAGATTACTCACTCAATGAAATGTATGTCCTCAATGAAAGGGCAATTGTTAGCCATCATAATGACAAAATTGTTTGAATTGTATTGAATTGATGCGATTATAAATCAGTTTTGATGTAGCCTACAGAGCAATTGAATTGTTAACTGTCTTCCTTTCATCCCAACCTGTCCCGTTAGAAGAGCACTATGTCTGTCAAAGACCTACAGATGTAGGATCTTCATTTGATCACCCTGTTGCTGGAGAGCTTTCCTGCAATCCAGGAAATGTAAAACGTGTAGTTTTTTTTAGGTTTAAAATGGCTTCTGAAGTTTGTCATTTCCGCTATGAAATCTCAGACTTGATTTTCCCTTACGACAAATGTATCAACCCCTATAAAATGTCCATTAATTATAATCCACATAATAATTCACATTTCCTGTTGCTGCAGAATAATTTCCCTGCTGTAGTAAACTGGCTAAAATTAAGATCCTACATCTGTATCAAATTGTCAGGTAGTTAATGTTTAACTGGTATATGACGCAAACAATATCACAACCTACTTATTAGATAAGCAATTTAAAAAAGCTATGGAGTCATGAGAGCATGAGAAGTGACATCTCATAGTCAAGTATTATAAATACCTCCCTCTTGTGGTAATAGTGTATACTCAGTACTGCAAATAAGGGCTTTGGCTATTGTGAGAAATGCCAAAGTACTTCACATTAGAGTGATTTGTGTCAGGCTACGTTTAGTCCTTACATTGTCCAGGTTGGAAGACTAATTAAATTGAAATAGATGAAGGATATCCTAATAATAAAGTACTCGATGCAAATTCCCCCCGTTTGTAACCTTGTCATACTATCTGTTGATGTGGAAAAAAATATTATATATATTGTCATCTCATGACGTCACATGCCTGGTGCATGAGTGATTTATGAATATATCCAAGGTTCAGCCATGGAAAATTACTTCAATGCGTGGGGAGCTTCGTAGCCAGCGATTTGGCTTACTGAAATAGAAGCCCTCGCTGGTATGCCTGCTATGCCACAGAGCCATCTAGCATAGTGCCACAGAGGCAGAGCCAGTGTTTAACTACCAGTATGGCCCACTCGCCACTGAGTCTCTCCCTCTGGTGTCACAACAGGAAGGTGCTTGTCATAAATATGAAGATTTAAGTGTCTCTCGAAGGCTGTGTCTCGACGAGACAGGTTTCTATGTTTTCACATGTTCATGACTGTGTGCTGTGCTGCCATAGGGCAAGTGATACAGGAGCTACATCACCTGTTGGTTGCTCTCAAACCCAAGTCAAAAAACATTTGATTTCACTGTCTTCTATTATAAATGTGCTATAAATGTGAGGGGAAATCCTTTTAGCCTAATGGGGTCACAATACAACAGGAAAAAGACTGCAACTCGTTGATTTTATGAGCTATAGGCTTTGATGACACGCAACATATGATACTAGTAACCCCTTCCCCTCCCTTACACACAATTTCAAGTGTTACGTTCAGGCCATTTGTTCAAAACCATAGTGTTTAGGGTGTAGTTAGGGGTGTTAACAATGAGAAACATCTGTTACTAAAGAAAAAACAGGTACACAAACCCTCTCTCCACCCACCACACCAACACTATGACCAGGAATGGAATGCAAGCTACTCTCTCTTTGGTAGTCACTCTATTTGATAGAATAAACAGCATTTACACCAACAGATGTGGGAACTCTAGAATTGTTGAAACGTTTATTGATCATGAGAAACATGAAGCTAACAAAGACAATAGCTTAAATACAACTTGTTTGAATGATGCATAGGCCTATATTAGGACAGACACATGAAAAGGATCAATTAAATATGTTACATTTGGTATAATATTGTTTCAAATAAATGAACATTTACAGTACATATTTACAATCTTATTTACAATACAAAAGTTGGCAGGTGTTGATCGATCTTAGCCATCACCGAAATAGGAAGTAAAAGTGGTATGTGGTTGAAGATCAGAGCCATCAGATATTTATATTCTAATGCAGGTTTTCTTCACAACACGTGGTACACAGGTCTGGTCCCGGGGCTTTCTGGAGTGCAAGGCTGGGAGTCGGTGCTGGAGGGCGAGAAGGTAAGCATATCTCTGAGTCCTGCTGGGGCACTGGCATCCACCGAGGAGAGGCGATCTACTATGCTAGACAGGCAGGCCAGGCTGGAGGCGCCAGCACCTCTCTCTCCAGAGCTCACTAGACAGGACAAACAGGGGAAGGACAAGGTCAGTCAAGACAATGGAGATAGCTCATCTTATGGATGAGATCAGTTAACTACCATGTCTCGTCTCATTTAGTCAATTTATGGTTATGGTGAACTTAAATGGAAAGGAAGAATTATTCACGTAACTTGGAACACCATTTGTGTCTTTATAGTACGAATCAAAACTAATGAAAGTTAACCTGGCAAGTTTTACAATACTCAACATACACAGGTGGTAACCAGACCATAGCCTTACATAAGCCCATTGCGTGTATTCATTAGACTATGTCTATTCGTTTACATGACATAACAAAAGAAAACATATTAATCAATGTGTCTTACCATTCTTAGTATAGCTGTAGTTGTTGCCATAGCTTGTGTTCATCTGAGGCCACACAACAGGACTGTTACAGTCAACCTACAAGGAAACAAACAGAGCAAACTGACGTTAGCACAGCAGTCATGACAAAGCACGTGATACTCTTCCCCTTTCTACGTTTCAGACATTTTGAAGTGTCAAGTGCATTTTCCTCAACTGAGGTTTGTAAATGTTGCACAACAAGGAAATCTACTGAGATAAGAACATACATATATTAAAAAAGATTAAAATATGGGTATATAATGTAATCCTTGGTCATCTTGCCAGACTGATAAATCCACAGTGTTCCTGCCTGTCTGGATAGGGATCTTTATTTCACAGCCACCTCAAGGCCAAAGTTGCAGGCTACTCCCATGATCTGCCCGGCTTTAGCCGTGGCGAATCGATTGTATCAGTGGAAGCAACACCAGTTTGTGCAAGATGATACTTTCTCCCAGTAAATCTGCAGAAAATCCTGGCAGCGGCGGAGAACATGCAGTCAGGATGGAATGCAGAAAAGCACAGTCTTTCCTGCCAGACTTCAGTAAGGTGGGTTTAGCAGGGTTTATTAGGCTATAACGTGTCTAGCGGTGGGAAAGCCATTACTCCATCCACCATCATAAAGATCCATTCTATTATTTAGCATTGCATCACCTTTTAACCACTGTTTTGTAGAGCTGATTCTAATCTTGACTGGCCAACTGAGAAGGTATCATGCATGCACTGGGGTAATGTACATGCACCAAACACACCAATTAAAAAAGGGATAGCATTTCCAGGTGAAACATAAAGCATCATGCATATATAACACTGCAAAGGAGCTGTTTGCATTAATGATGCAGCCAAAGAAGATGAAATGCACAAGGGAACATTGTAATTGGGATCCCCCAACAGCACAATCAGTGCAAGTCTATTCAATAAACATTCTACATTTGAAGTGAGCCTGTTCCCCTTCAGATCCAGGGAGATACTCTAAATGAAAATTAGATATGGCATTGTAATATCACATTATTACAATATGCATGCTCAGAGACATCGGAAATGAAGCTACTAAGCTAGAGTCCCAAACAAAAGCTTTTTAACTCAAGATCTTGGGAGATGCAACAAGACAGAGGCTAACAGCAATGTGATCCATCATGCAAACAGAGTACTCTGAATTAGTCCAAAGAGGGAAAGCGTTTCAGCAGACACTGAACTAGCAGGACCTGATAAAACCTCTGTGTGCTGCACAGAGATGAGGAGACAGTGAGAGAAGCTGTATATGAGTCCGTGTGTGTCTGGTCTCAGTCTCACCATGCTGTCGGAGCAGCTGGACGAGGGGCTCCCAGGCTCTGAGCTGCTCTCCCCAGGAAGGCCGTAGTAGTTCTCCACATGCTCATGGAGCAGCTCCTGGAGGCTCTCGATGTACTGGATGGCGTTGCGCAGGATCTCCACCTTAGGCAGCCGCTGGCTGGGGTTGGCTGAGGTGCAGCGCCTCAGAGCCTCGAAGCCGTGGTTCACCTTTTTCAGCCGGCGTCGTTCCCTCATGGTGGCAGCCCGCCGCCGGTCCACCGTGCTGGACTTACGCTTGCAGGCCTTGCAGGCCCACTGAAGGCAGTGACCCGCCTGGTGAGGAGTCCCAGGGACCCGGACATGCTCGTCCTCCTCTGAACTGTCCAGTTCCCCGGGGCCGAAGTCCAGGTCCTCTGGCGAGGAGGCACAGGCGCTGTCATAGAAGACCTGGGATGGGGAGAAGACATCCATGGCTGGACTGTTGTTGTGGTTGAAGAAAGGAAGGAAATAACTCTCTGCTTTGGGAGAGCAGTGGGGTGAGAAAGGAGACCTCTGAGTGATATGAGGGGGCTGCTGCCATGGGGCCCCCCTTATATGCCCCCAGTCCAGAGCCCAAGGCCCACATTGGCCAGATCTAATTACCATGCCCCATTGGCCCAGGCAGGCTGGGGTTAGCTCAGCTCTCCGCCCCACCCGCTCCCTCACCCCCAATACCCTGCAGAGTTCCCCACATCTGCACTCCCTGGTGTTTTCCCACTCATTACTCCACTACATTATCATTTTCTGTAAGAAACAGGCCTATTCTGAGTAAAGGTAATGGTTGGTGAACACCAATAGTTGAACAGGTAAATAGGGGAATAACTTTACCTCTCAGATCCGACAAAATAGTATTTTTTCTACACCAATTTTTAAATATATACTACTAATATTGCAATGAGCCAACACTCAAAATCTTACACATATGCAAGTGTGATAATAATGGAGATTAGTTTTGTTTTCTAGAACTGAGCAATAGCAACGAGGTGAACCATGTACAAGAGTTCGCAGGCCAATTTTATGCTTGAGACAAATAGCAGCTTTACAGATGCAGCCCAGCTGCAAAGGGAGGTGTAACATTTCAAATCCCGATCATTCACATTGCAGCGGTAACACCTCTAACCGGTCCTAACTCATCATTGAAGGTGTCATACACGGGGTGTCCGTGTTTGTTAAAGCTCATTAAAATAGGTAATTGAGCAATTAACACGAGGGCTTCAATTCGTGAATAATTTGCAAGACATAGCTTACTGTCATAGCCAAACATACACTATTAAAACCTAATTATGTCAAATTATATTCAAAACAGATAGGCCTATACATTTAAACATGTACATATAATTGTTGCACCTAGAAAGGTCTCATAATGTCTAATAATGTATAGTTTTGAGGCCCCTCTTAAAATACCTGTATCGCATTCTGTCTTTGATTAATTTTACTCAATAAAATTTGAAATCTGGCATTATAATTGTGTTCATTTTTAAAACATTCGTCCTGTAACACATGTTAATAAGCATGCTATATTCATTATTTAAGCTGCATCTCGAAAGAGGCCGCTGGCGCCCGAACCACATGTGCATAGCCTAATTACGCATGAGAGACTAGCTAGAACAAACACTGATGAATAGCCATGATGAGCTGCCTGTTTCAGTCGTCGTAATTATTCGAGCTTTGTGTTTGTTGACACCCTACAAGGATACAATGTGGATATTTCTCACAACGTGTCAAAACGTTTGTCCTCTTCTATCTCTGGGAACCGCGCACACCTAAGAAAACACCCGAGAACCTGCCACGGAATTGCCGTCCGAGTTTGTATTGCGCACAGCTGAAGAAGACATTGGCATGAGCCTGGCCCTCGATGCTGCCGATGAGATCAAAGGCTATATTGACTGTGAACAACCCCAACAATATGGACAACGAGAAAACCTGGCAACAACCGACAGCTTATTGAGCCTATAGGATACGATTGCACCAGCATATGGTGTTAGTGGCGATACATCTAGCAGAGGCCTATGCGCTGCTCCAGTCGTTGTACACACTCACTCTGGCTCTGTGATCTGAAGTGCTGGTGATGTCTCTTGGGAACTAGGGGGTTTGTTTTTTATCGCCTCTATTCCGGAGTTGTTGTCAGGGGTCAGAGGCAGAGTTAAGTGTAGGGCATTAGCTGGGATTTAATGTCCCTTTTCCCTCACGTGTGAAACCCGTATTTCTTCTAAACTGCTTAAACTTTGATTTCATGTGATGTTGTGCCCCTCTTATCCGGTCTCCATAGGTGTCATATATCAAATGTTCCATAAAGGTTTATTTACCACAGATTACATATGCCATTGATGGAAACGTATTTTTGTTATATTTCTGAAAGATGTAGAGTATGGTGACAAATCATCTCAATTTTGTCTGATGAACACCATGTTTCAGACGGATACAATCATTTAAATCACACTTGTGACGCATTATAATCCTTCATGTATAGTATTTCTCTTTTCCAGTTAACTAATGTTTGTTTTTATAAATAGGGGGCAGCCCATTTCTTAAAGTAACTTTCTAGTGTTTCCATATTTCTATGAAATATGACCAACAGTTAGTTACAATATGAGTGAAATAGTTTTCCTTCCAAAAAGTGTAATTAAGTATGTTAAAAAGCAGCTTTACCATGTTGGAATTGTGTGGGTGTACCTCAGCAACAGAATGTTGTGGGTATATACCGGTCATTAAAAATATTAACGTGACTAGACCGCTGATTGGCCAGCTCATCCTCCTTTAGACCACTGATTGGCCAGCTCATCCTCCTCAGGAATATGACATCATACTCTATGAGGAAATAGCAAGCATTTTTTAAATGGTCTGTTTGAGATAGAAGTTTGAGGTGGGGTTTTTGAAGTGTTTTTTTTTGTCCAATTTAAGCTTTGGCCACAAATGCGAGTATTGGATGAGTCAACAAGATTATTCGGGTATGAGTAAGATTATTTGGGTATGAGTTAACAGAATATGAACTTTTAAAAGTGAGACTTTCACTGGACAGTTACTTTAGTGAGGGCATTAGATCATATCACATGACAAGGGTTTTTGATTGGCAACAACACTTGTCTGGCAGGGAGCTGCAGTGTGCTGCCAACTACAATGTTGCAGGGAATCATTTCGTAGCAGGATATTCTAGGAAAGCCAGATAAATCAAGGCATTTCTCCCAAAGGCTGATCCTCTCCTATAAAATCTCCCCTTTCATCGGCCTTGACTTTTTAAACACATCCTTCACAGCAAAATCCATTTCGATCGCATCATAAGTGACAAGGAAATCTCTGTAAAATTGCAGGCCAATGTTGTCTACTAACAAGTCAAATGGTGATAATCCAACATACTGTAGTTATCCTCCATTTGAAACACCCAGAGAGAGGATTAAATAATTGAATCTCTATCACCTAACTTATAAAGACTATTATATATAAATCAGAAAGTAATCATAGACATTAGTATAGGAATCACATTTATTAAACCCCAGACTGATCAATTTGCATCTAAATCTTAAAATAACAGGTCCCAATGAAATTACGTCCCTCAACATAAAGGTGGTAATTGCTATTTTCCCAAGGTTTAGGTCTCAATGTTGAGCAGGTGGTAGATTTTGGTAAAACACATCAATGATATTATCCAAAAACAAACAGTAGATTGACAAAGTCATTTAGGGGGATCTAGGAGAGCCTTAGAACTCATTTGGAAGGAAGACGCTGGACACTTCTCATGGACACTGGGAAACAGGCCCACAAACTCACTGTGAGAAAGCTGCTTCGATCCCATTAAAACAACATTACTGTTGGGGCTATCTAGTTTCAGTTTGGTTCAGTGAGAGAATCAGAAGTAAAAGGAAAGATGTGAAGGGACTTTGAAGTACAGCCCCTATATCCTTTGATAGTACTTACTGTATCAGGCATCACTGAAGTGCTCATTAAATCTATTTTTAATCGCACTAGAAATAGGAGCATGGGTGCTTTGACATTGTGTTTTGGATAAATGTTGATACATTGGATATGCAATCTGCTGTTTTGAGAAATCACCCAAAACATACCCTACCCTAAAGCCTTTTACACCTTAATACAAAGACTGTAAGGTTAATCAATTTGAATGTACTCAGCGGCAATACAAAAACAACACAGCACAGAGACCCTAGTGCACCTCTACCAAGGCCTCTTTTTCAAATGACTGTTGGATGAGTCACTAATAAATTGTGTGTGTGCTTGGGGGTCATGAGTCAGTGTGTGTGTGTGTGTGTGTGTGTGTGTGTGTGTGTGTGTGTGTGTGTGTGTGTGTGTGTGTGTGTGTGTGTGTGTGTGTGTGTGTGTGTGTGTGTGTGTGTGTGTGTGTGTGTGTGTGTGTGTGTGTGTGTGTGTGTGTGTGTATGCTTACATTTGTGTGAGGGCTGAGGGAAAGGCAGACAAAATAACCTGGAATCAGGGGTGGACGTAACATAGTAAACAAAAATCTGGGAAGCTGAAATTAGGATCATATTTTACGTTTGGCATGACGTATTAATTTCTGGATGTTCATCATCCATTTCTTATTATATGTTACAAATTACAATTCGTATGATATTTTACGAATTACATTTCGTATGATATGTTACAAATTGCAATTCGTACAATATGTTTTGAATTTACAATTCTTATACATTTACATTTACATTTAAGTCATTTAGCAGACGCTCTTATCCAGAGCGACTTACAAATTGGTGCATTCACCTTATGACATCCAGTGGAACAGCCACTTTACAATAGTGCATCTAGATCTTTTAAGGGGGGGGGGGGGGGGGGGGCAGAAGGATTGCTTTATCCTAGGTATTCCTTGAAGAGGTGGGGTTTCAGGTGTCTCCGGAAGGTGGTGATTGACTCCGCTGTCCTGGCATCGTGAGGGAGTTTGTTCCACCATTGGGGTGCCAGAGCAGCGAACAGTTTTGACTGGGCTGAGCGGGAACTGTACTTCCTCAGTGGTAGGGAGGCGAGCAGGCCAGAGGTGGATGAACGCAGTGCCCTTGTTTGGGTGTAGGGCCTGATCAGAGCCTGAAGGTACTGAGGTGCCGTTCCCCTCACAGCTCCGTAGGCAAGCACCATGGTCTTGTAGCGGATGCGAGCTTCAACTGGAAGCCAGTGGAGAGAGCGGAGGAGCGGGGTGGCGTGAGAGAACTTGGGAAGGTTGAACACCAGCCGGGCTGCGGCGTTCTGGATGAGTTGTAGGGGTTTAATGGCACAGGCAGGGAGCCCAGCCAACAGCGAGTTGCAGTAATCCAGACGGGAGATGACAAGTGCCTGGATTAGGACCTGCGCCGCTTCCTGTGTGAGGCAGGGTCGTACTCTGCGGATGTTGTAGAGCATGAACCTACAGGAACGGGCCACCGCCTTGATGTTGGTGGAGAACGACAGGGTGTTGTCCAGGATCACGCCAAGGTTCTTAGCGCTCTGGGAGGAGGACAATGATATGATATGTTACAAATTCCAATTTGTTGTGGCTAACATTATGTTATGACTAGTCTATGACACCAGGCTGGACACACAGGGGTCAGCAGGGTCAGTGTGTCAGCCACAGAGATCTGAGAGGGAGAGGAGCAGTGCTCACTGTGATGCAGGTATAGGTCAGCACAGCAATGCACTGTGGGATCATAAACAAGTAGCACTCCCCAAGTCAACACATGTAGGAGAAAGAGATCATCATATTAAACATACATTCAGGGAGTCCCTTATAAACTATGTGTAAACATTGTGCTAATGTGCATGATCAAACAAGTGATCATGAATTAGGACCTAATAGCTGGCTGCACCATTGCCTCCTGACCAAGTTTCCATGTCGAAGCATATCTGAGTTTAGAGGTGACAAAATAATGATAATAATAGTAATAATATTTAATAATATATATTTTTAAAAATACATTATTTTCCGATCACCTAGCTATGCTAAAATGAGCACAATAATTGTAATTCGCTCTGGATAAGAGCGTCTGCTAAATGACTAAAACGTAAATGTAACCCTACTGAAGTGGACCAGGCTAGCTCTCTGCCAGCTGGAATAAAGAAAGGAGCCCAGGCTATTTCAGGTCCCGTTGGATTTTATGGTCTTTTAATACCCATGAATACTGGGGGAACTTGTGGCTTATGCTTGCATGTACAGTGTCATATCTCTATTCAAATTCCACATGATCAATTGGGTTAGTGGGAACATTAGGGATATCCTCGGATATCATTATGAGACCTGAAAGCTATTGCTGAAAGTTTGTCACATAATAAGAACGAAATTACCTGCAAATAGGTTGAACACAGTATGACCTACATTAAGTTCCCATACAAACATACATTAAACTATAGTATTTGGAGTGAGTCTAGTCTAATTAAAAAACTGGTACAACATAGGATAATTCAAAAATTAATACCTGAGGTTTTAAATGCATGGTTTTCATGATACTATATTATACTATATGTGTCAAGGATATATATTGTATAAAATGTCATTTGTAATTATATCAAAATGTGTAAAAACTGAATTTTTCTTAAAATACCTGACAAGTATTTCAAATATATAATGAAGTGCATAGTTAGTGATGAACAAAACAAAACGTGTAGATCCCGTGTAAGATACAATGCTTACAATTTATTTGTTGGTCAGTTCATATGGAAATACTCAAATACAACAATGAATCTCTTGAGGTTGTGTTTCTGCCTTTTATATGTAAAATAAATTAAGTTGTTAATATATTATAAAATATTTACAATGATCAAATGTCCATTTGGAAATAAAAGATTATAGTTCTATTGTTGTCATACTTTAGAAATAAAATATTGACCATTCATACAATTTAAAAGAAAACAGTGACTACAAAATGCCCGTTAATTTGTACAAATGAATATAAGTAAATGGAAACTAAAACATATGAATAAAGAAGTGAACATAATTTCGAAATAGACAATGGAAATATGAAATGCTGACGTCGCTTATACATGCTCCAAAATTCCAATAAATCAAGCATTATTTTTCTGAGATTTCTTCGTTGCAAGTCGGTTTCTCTTCACTTGAGATACTATCAACGATTGATGACAGGCGAAGAAGGCTGGTGGACGCTGAAGACTCCGTGAAGCCTGAAATACAGAAATCAAATATATAAGATCTACAATCAGTTGACGAGTTGCAAAATAGCAATTTAGATCTAATTTACTATTCATAATTGGTTCCAACCTTCTCTCTGATTCGTCATTGGTGCATTGGAATGATCAGCTGAGGTCTGCCAGTTTTGACAGTTCTTCTTCCAATGGTATTCCTTATTGGACGCCTTCATGTACACACACATGTATTAGCTTAAGTGTCTACTAACACACGTGTTATTATACAAAGTAGTAAGCCTACAAGTATAATGCACAGTAAGATATTTCTCATTATGGCAATTTTCCCTTTAAGTGTAAAGCCAATTATTGTACGCATAAAGTGACATAAAAAATGCAGATACAAATATTTCTCAAATGAAGCTTACACGGTGTTCTTTCACGTTATAGTTATATGAGCCATTTTGGGGCGTTTTTTCTTGCTCATCCAGTGTATGCAACAGGTCCTGCAATTGCTCGATGTAGTTTATGGCGCTGCGTAAAATCTCCACTTTGGGCAGCCGCTGGTTTGGATTGGGCACGGTCTTTTTCTTCAACGCATCGAATGCTTCATTGATCTTCTTGAGCCGCCTTCTTTCCCTGAGAGTGGCCGCTTTGCGCCTGTCGGTTGGTGCAGACTTTCTTTTACAAACCTTACAAGCCCAGATGAGGCACTGTCCCTCGCAGTGTGGCTGAAGACCCGGGGGTGCGAGGACATGCTCCTCTCCGCTGCTGTCACATCCAGTCTCGGACGGATCCCCCCCAGGTGACAACGGGCTGTCATTCCCGTGGTACAAAGGGGACACCCCCGCCATGTCCAAGTGCTGCAATGGTCCATGATCTCCCTCGAGATAGCGCAGATCGTTGAAGAAATAAGTGTTGGTCTCAAAAAGGTCCACCATACTGTTGTACCCTCGCACGGCCTATGTTTTGACAGTGGGACACTGCATGGCATTTAAATAGCCCAGTGACACAAGTCACCAGGCTTATATATAGAATGTGAAACTCTATCCAACGCTTAGCTGTCGCAGTGCATCAACCTTTTTTTCTCAATGGGGTTTTTTACTACCAAGCGAGTTTGTGTAGAAAATAAATAAGCGTTAACACCTCTCAATGAAAGTTAAAACGTCACTTCAAACTTATGACAGGTGTTTTCAATATCTGTTTCACAGTGAAATGGTAACATACTGTACCGGTGCCCATCTCAACTTTTCGAACTGCAAGATAAATGTCAATGTAATGTTCAGGCCCTCCCCAAGAAGTTGGCTCCCCTAAGCGGGAAACAAATATTGTCCCTCAACTGACTTGCAAAGTTCCCAAAACGTTATGTTCTTAATGTATAGTAATAATACAGTATATTTGTTCTTGTTGACTTGTCTTAGCAAAAATTTTCTACTTTTAACCCCAATTCTCAAATTCTACAGTATAGCCTATTACATTTCAAAGAAACATATCTTAGACAGTGAGAATGGTTAAGTGCAACTGTAACTTGTGGCCTGTCCAATCATAAATAGATATGAATGTGCAGTCAAAATGACACATGTGGTATCTAGGTGGTATAAATAGATCTGGGACTCATTCATCTTAAATCCATAAAATAGATGAAAGCCTTCTCAGTGGTGCTATGTGGCCTTTGACATTTTTCTCTACGATCGGCAAAGTCTGCTTCTCTCAGCTGGGATACTAGTGGTCGCTGAGGGCTCCTGTTTCTGCCTGGAGGTATGGTATCCATGTCATGTGCCAAGAAATTAGCCAAGTACATCTTTGTCACCCTTTTGGCCACTGTTTACCATTTATAGTATTAGGGTTGGGGTTAACTGAACATTCATGAAACTATTGTTGTGTGTGTGTGTATGTGTGTGTGTGTGTGTGTGTGTGTGTGTGTGTGTGTGTGTGTGTGTGTGTGTGTGTGTGTGTGTGTGTGTGTGTGTGTGTGTGTGTGTGTGTGTGTGTGTGTGTGTGTGTGTGTGTGTGTGTGTGTGTGTGTGTGTGTGTGTGTGTAATATCATACTGTATGATAAGCAGTGCATTGAGTATGTTCCAGATCAGTGTGTACTATACTGTTATGCAACCACTCTTGGTTAAACCTTATGGATGTCCCATGGATGTCACACTCTGGCCCTGGAATACCTGTGTCAGTCAGTGACACATCTCTCTGGCCCATGTCAAGTCATCTCTTCTAAACCCACTTGGATAAAATATCCCTGACGTAAATTACCCAAATTAAAGTAGATTTCTATTGAAATATTGCCCCTCAAATATACAATTTCTTCTACATATTGTATCCGTGACCCTCCATCAATCCATGCCTCATCTACACTATTCTATTGTTCTACAGCTCTGTTCCAGCCTGTAAATGTACTCATCCCTCCCAGTAACTGACACTTTAGGGAGCGCTCCTAATCCTGCTGGGGTTTCGGGGTTTGTTGATCATTCCAACATCCTCCTGGGATCAGCAGCTGCCCATCCAGGACAATAGGCCGGTTGGTCCAGGCCTGTTCAATGGGACTATTCTACTGCAGTCAGGTCTTCTTTCACACAACCCCAGGGAGTCTGAGCTGAAGGTCATGGTCAAGGAGAAACTGCAGATCCACTTCACAATAGATGATAAGTATGTATATAGGAAGAGAATGGATTGTGTGGATGAAATTAAGTCAATTTCAGAGGTAGTGAAGATGTGAAAGTTAATTATGTAAATGAGGACGTGATACATTTCAACAGTAAGTAGTAGAGGAAGCGCTGTCGTCTCGATCACTGGATATACAGTATATGGTGAGCATTTCATGACATGTATGCCCATTCCGTTTTGTTTACAAGGGTCTGGGGGAGCAGTCACATGTGGGAGCCAATATAGATTTGATTGGTTTCTTGCTGACAGATCACCAGATCATGTTGGTTCCTGACTGCACACAATAATACCAATTTGGAAACCACATTTTGTAAAAGCAGGACGTACTTTTCAGCTTGGGCAGATTTGCTGATTCCACATAATTTCACATTTCACATCATTCATTTGACTGTTAATTACTATACAAATCATGATTTTACTTTTACCCCATTTTTCTCCCCAATTGGTAGTTAGTCTTGTCTCATCGTTGCAACTCCCCTACGGACCCGGGAGAGGCGAAGATCAAGAGCCAAGCGTCCTCCGAAACACAACCCTGCCAAGCCGCACTGATACACTGCTCGCTTAACCCGGAAGCCAGCCGCACCAATGTGTCGGAGGAAACACTGTACAGCTGGCGGCCAAAGTTAGCGGGCCTGCGCCCGGCCCGCCACAAGGAGTCGCTAGAGCGCGGTGGGACAAGGACAAGGACATCCCGGGCCGGTCAAATCTTCCCCTAACCCAAACGACGCTGGGCCAATTGTGTGCCGCCTCATGGGTTTCCCAGTCGCGGCTGGCTGCGATACCGCCTGGGATAGAACCCGGGTCTGTAATGACGCCTCGCCTTAGACCACTGCGCCACTTGGGAGGCCTTAATAAAAGTTACAACTTTTGGGGTTGTGTGACACTGTGTGACATTTCCATTCTAGAAAAACAAATCACAATTCCCGAATCTGAAACACAACTAGGAGTTTCAATCAACATGATGTTAGTTGAGCCACGAGACTCTAGTATCCTTTATCAATGTACATGCAAAGACAATAAACAAAGATCTCTTGCTGAGCTGGTTCCAGATAGTGGGGTGAATAAAAATAGTGTTCAGACCCTGTAGATGACTTCACATTGACATTTTAGTCATTTAGCAGATGCTCTTATCCAGAACGACTTACAGTTAGTGCATTCATCTTAAGATAGCTAGGTGAGACATCTAAGATATTGGTTCACACACTGTAGTATGCAATGGGGATAATGGGACACAGACCCGTTTCAGTGCTATAATGAAGGTCCAGTTAGTTGTGCAACAGTCAGGATGGGACAGATGTGCTTGGTGGCTGGAGAGGACAGGAGATACTTCCTTAGCCTCCATAAAGGTCTGTATTCTCTCCATAGTCTCTTCTCATTGTCTATCACAGACAAAATGGTGTCAGACAGAGTTCTCTGCTAGATGATGTTGATGGTGTAGATAGGGACTTGATCCTCTCAGGCCTGGCACTGTGGTGTCACCCCGGTGTCCTGCTCTCCCCAGGGCTACTGTGTATCCTGCAAATGCCCATAAATCGCCGCCAGTGTCAAGGGGGTGACGTTTCAGCTGTCAGGGAAAATCACGGGATACCCTGCCAAGAAACCCAAAGCGCAGGGAGGGTCTAGCTTTCCTGGTGAAGGGGGACGGATACAGAGAGGAGTCGAGAGGCACTGCAGGAATCTCAAGACCCAGAGAAGCAACAGGGGCGATCAAGTCAATAAATCTTCAGCGTGAACTCAACATTTAAAACACAGAACACTGGAGACCAATCGGGCATGTGAATATGGAATATGCTGACATGATAAGGATGTGAATTGACCTGAAGAAAATCTAATTATAGTGCCATGACACATTGGCACAGGAGTCCAGGTGCCATCAGAGGAAAAGAATGTGAAAAGGTTACAAAGCTGTGTTTCTGAACTGATGACATTGTGACGTATTAGGTGGTTTAGCTCCTGTAGTTCAACCTCAATCAGTCAAATGACTATTTCTGGAGTAAAAATCCAATAACTGCCCTGTAACTGAGCATGGTGTTGCATCACTCGACGTAACAGAGATAATGTAGTGAGTTCAGAGTTGACTGTTGTTCAGTCGCTCCGGAGTGAAGTTTCCTCTAGATACAGATCTAGGATCAACTACCCCTCCCCCAATCCTAACCTTAACCCATAGTGGGGGAAATGCAAAACTGAGTGAAAAAAAACAAGATCAGTGTCTATGGGCAACGTCACCTTACTCCTGGTCTGTCAGTGTTTGGAGGTGTGATTTACTTGGCTTCAGGGCCCCTCTCTGACCTATGATAAACTTTAACCTACAGTACGGTGTGTTGTGTACAGGGAAATGCTCACCTCGCATGGCATTCAGAGACTCCATCTTCTTCAGAGGTTAATAATTGACCAGGTACATCAACAAGCCTCTTCCTCGACATATCAGTAAAGCCCCCACAACATGCCCAGAGTACTGAGAGAGAATATCATATAACAGGAAAACATGCCTGTTACTTAAGGGACGCACTCACATTTTCACACTTTCCTCAAAGTGATGTGAAACGTTCAACCGTCAAGGCATGCTTCCCTTTCACCAGGTCACGTTACTGGAATATTCTAGTGTATTTGTTGAGCTGTTAACAGTAACCTCGTGCTGCTGTCCTCTTCCTCCTTATGCAACATGGTCAATAAGCCCAGTACTAGACCTCACCAAAGACATGGAGGAGATTGCCTTATAGGAGGATATAAATACACATGACAATACCCAGAGCTGGGCCTGTTAGCACATTCCAGCTAATGTGGAAATTTATGAGAAATCTGCAGAGAGCTCAACTAATGATTTAGGTGGGACGTTTACACTCTGCGTTGGTCCAATCCGCTCTCTCTCTCTTTTTCCGCATTGGTCCAATCCGCTCTCTCTCGCTCTCCCTCTCTCCCTTCTCTTTCCCTGTCTCTCTCTCTCTCCCATTCTCTCTCTGTATTGGCCCTACCCTCCCTCCCCACTCCCTCTCTCTCTCCCTCTCTTTATGTCCATGCTGGTCAGGGCATTAACAAGATGTTTCCACGTGGTCTGTATGTTCTCTGAGTGTCAGTTAGTTAGTGAGAAGGAGAGATCCAGAGGGGTGCTGACACAGGGGTCATAACCAGGCTTAAAAATTAACATGAACTTTGGGGACTTCATCCCTCGCCAACCCCTGTCTCCCTGCTTGACCGAACCTCCTGACTCAGACAGACTACACAATCATTGGGCTGTTTTAGAGGATGCCAGAACCCAGCGTGACTGACACGCCGTATATTACCCAGCAGTCTCACACGGTCACACCTGGGATTTGACTTGGCCAATGAGAGGTTAAGTAGCCTGGTCATGGACACGATGACAGTGCCTCACCTGGGGTCATGAACCTTTGACCTCCAGGTCATCAGCCACATCGGCTTGGTGACTAGGCTCGTTAATGTTTGGGAAAGAGGCCCCATCTCACAATGAGGATACAGTATGTAAACCAGGATGTGTGAGGTAGAAGTTAGAAGTTATAATGTTTAAATACACCTTCTATCCTCTTCGTCCATTGACCGTTTACAGATTCCTAGTTTCATAATTCAAATACATCATCAACGGTATCACAAACCTGTCCCGTGAGGTATTGTCATTAAAATACGTTGTCCTCACGTTGCCAGGGGAGACAGAAACCGGAGACACGTTGGTTTGTAGCGCTTCACATTGACAGAAGGTCATGTTTGTAGAAGTCCGCTCTCTCCTCTTCTGGTCTCAAGCCATTTCACCACAGTTAAAACCTCTGTCCGTCTGTCCCCTTACGAGGCTCAGGAGGGGAATCGGTCCTCTCAGATACTGTCTGCACAGATTACCAGGTTGCAGTTGTGTGGGGAATCATCTTAAAGCCTAATGCTGGTTCTTTGTCTGAATGGAGGAGAATAGGCAGGATCATGGTCTAACAGCTGCCCTGCCCAGCTCATACGAGAGAGTGGAGCCAGACCTGGAGTACCGCCAGTCATCTCTGCTATCACACAGGGGCTAAAGCACTACACAAACATGGCCTCTCCTCCC
Organism: Salvelinus fontinalis; assembly: GCF_029448725.1. Classification (NCBI taxonomy): domain Eukaryota; kingdom Metazoa; phylum Chordata; class Actinopteri; order Salmoniformes; family Salmonidae; genus Salvelinus; species Salvelinus fontinalis. The sequence goes on along the minus strand of NC_074675.1, from coordinate 12,396,459 downwards.
TGACCCAACCCAGCTATGATGCAGCGTCCCCCAGGACTCTCAGGGCTACTGCCCCGTCTGTTGCTACTGATGATAGCATCTCTTCCCAACAACAATCCTAAGCCCCGGAGCCTGGCTCCCTCAAACACAGACCCGTGTCAAGTGTACTTAGAAAGCAACAACAGTGGCGCAGCCAGCGACGCGGGGCCAGGGCACACTGTTTCTTAATGCAAAGCAAACAGACGGGTCTTCTCACTGGCGGCCGTGGCAGCGCCGAGAGCTCTGGGTCATCATCGGGGGCTTGAGTTTCAAAGCAGAGGGGGAAATAATGATGCCATCTGCATTCTGCCGGGTGGACGAGGGGGATTCAGTTCAAAGAGCCCAGCGGCTGAAGTGCATCAATTAGCGAGGGAGAGAGGCTGGCGCAGGCTCCACATGCTGCTAGCTAACTCTCTATGACCCTCACAGTCACAGCATTACATTATGAGGCGGTATCATGAGAGTGTTGCAACCTGGCCACGGACCGATCATCACGGACCCACACAAACCGTGTGTTACTGACGGACTGGCTCATAGAGTTGTTCCCTGAAGATGGAGGCTAACAATAACAAGCAACAGAACAGAACAGGCTACTGGACGGAGGACGAGAGGAGGACATGTGTTACATGTCTTTTGACAATCCACATCACAGGTTATGTCTCCTTCGACAGTGTGGACAGGACTCAACAGCTTGTCACTTGACAAACAATATTGATTTAGTATGGACAAATCACATTCCTTGGTGATTGATTCTGTCCTCATTCAGCGGAGTGATGGATTGTGGGTGTTAGCCAGTGGCTTGTGTGTATCCAGACACGGTCACTCATGGGGACTTAGAGGGGTGGTCATTGGGTGCTGGTCTTGACCCCCAGACGAGACGCCTTATCTGGACAGAGGGGCAAGACGTTAACCCCCTACCCCCACCCTGGCCTCTCTTACAGTTGAGACGATATGTGTAAAGCACATATAACTACTATATGTCATAACCAGTACTGAGAAAGTTTATGAGAGACATTTTTCTTAAACCATACATGGCTGAGAGAATTGGTTTGTAATCAAAACAAAGGGCATCAGCAGAGCACTTTAATGACATTTGCGTGCTTTGTAGCAGTGTGCTTCAATGTAAACGGCTGTAAATGATCTGGTGAGACATTGCTATCATTAATATCACTCTGCCGGGGGGAATTAGTGATGTAGCCAGTGATAAGACCGAAATAAATCCAATCACCAGAGAAAGTGTGACGGTCGCCACAGCAACCCAGAGACAATGGCCCCCAATATTAGTTTTTCTAGAAGTCAGTAACCCAGTATACCGTTTTGGTTACAATGAAAATCAGCCCTAATGTAGGCATGGGATATAAAGCAACAACAGGCTTTGTAGAATAAACTCACAGGCTCCAAGAGAAACTAATAGGATATTGACAAGTGTCAGTGTTAGAGACTGAGGAGAGGGCTATCGCTGTCTTGTATAATTGGTTATATCGGATCCATGTCATTAAAACAACAGCTACTAGGGCAATGAGGCTTTAGTTGAATGGATGCTAGAATATGATAGCCATAAAGCCACTGTTGATAAAGAACAAAGTCATGTCTCCTAAAGCAGTGTTGGAAGTCTTTGAAACAGAAAACCTTTTTTTTTTTTCACTCAGGGTACTCCACTCAGGGTACTCCACTCAGGGTACTCCACTCAGGGTACTCCACTCAGGGTACTCCATTCAGGGTACTCCACTCAGGGTACTCCACTCAGGGTACTCCACTCAGGGTACTCCACTCAGGGTACTCCATTCAGGGTACTCCACTCAGGGTACTCCACTCAGGGTACTCCACTCAGGGTACTCCACTCAGGGTACTCCATTCAGGGTACTCCATTCAGGGTACTCCATTCAGGGTACTCCACTCAGGGTACTCCACTCAAGGTACTCCACTCAGGGTACTCCACTCAGGGTACTCCACTCAGGGTACTCCACTCAGGGTACTCCACTCAGGGTACTCCACTCAGGGTACATGAAGATCAAACGAGGAAGTTAATTATTCACTTTTAACATGATTTATAGATGTATTTGTCTCTCTATGACATGTGACCAGTTCCCAATAGGTGGGTTAGCTGACAACGTCACAAAAACAATCCCCACACCTCAATGGGGCAGAAGTCTGTGTCTTGTTATGTTTCGAGATGGCCAGACTGCTAGCAACAATGACAAAACAACTGCCGTGTGGGGAATTGTACGTGTCTCGTTTCATCTTGTTCTTGATACCATGTCTTGTTTTGAGGGGTTTTCACTGATTTCATGTCAATGCTAATATTGCAAAAATGTGTTGGCTCTCTAACCAACAACTGTAACGATGTATTTGAGAGACAACAAGTGCTCATTGTGCATATATGTTTATGTTTTCAAAAAACATTGGAGACTAAAGATTGTTTACATGCTGTCAACATTCTAAGCCAACCCCATCTGTTTTGACCTATAGTTGCGCTGCTTGTGCACACCAACTCGTCTATAAGTATAAATTACCCTGCACTAAGATGTCTATCCCTCTAAATCCCTGTCTAAAAAGTCTGGTATGCTGGTCTGCTCTACCTTGTGATGGCTATAAATGTAATCTGAGTTATAATTGATCCATATAATGGTGATAAATGGCTAAGTGCTGAAGCTCAGCCCATCCAGATGTGTGGTCCACCAATAGTAAGAGTATCCCTGGATTCCCACATTTGACACTCACATGAATTACACTCAACAGGTTGCTCTGGAAGGGCCTAGGGAGCCAACCTGCATGATCTAACTTTACTGTCCAAACACAGGACGTGGTAATTGGGTATTGATGACGGTGTGGCGAGTGAGTGAGGGGAGCGTGTGTATGTATGTGTGTGTGTGTGCGTGCTTGCATGTGTGTGCTTGCCTGCGCTGGCGGTGTGTCCGTCTGTCCGGCCGGCCGCCTGTCTGACCGCGTGTGTGTCTGGGAGGTATGCTGTGCTGTAGCCAGTGCCAACTGCAGCAGGCATGGTAGGCATTCCTCCCTGATGGTGAGTGTTGTTGTTGGCAGACAGGTTCTCCTGGATGGTGGGTGTTGTTGTTGTTGGCAGACAGGTTCTCCACGTGCTGCAGGAAGGACCTCTTGTAAACAAGTCTGAAAACATACAAGAGGAGGATAAGATGGATCAGTATCCCATCTCTTAGGTGTCCTAGAGACACACACACACACAAACACATTCCACTCATCCTGGATGTCACCCCCACCTGTTTTAATACTGTAAAAGCTCTAGTGTTACTGTGGTGGATGTTACTAGATATAGTGTTACATACCTGTGTACAATTTAAGTGCAGGAGGGTGTGTAGGAAAATGGACGACAAGGAATTATATGGACAGGTGATAATAGGACTGCTATGATAGTGAATACTGGGTGCAGTACAGGGTGCAGAGGAGAGACAATGGAAAAGCCTCATTCTCAGCACGTTCACAACCTCTTTTACTATTTTGATCTTCCACCAAAGCAGTCATCTATCGAACGGAAATTCACACATGAAGTGTGTTTTAATGTTGTTTAACAATGTAGCAGAAATCCTCAAAAATATCTGCTTCAAACCCCAGCACTCCTCCAAGATTATTCCTTGCTTCTGAGCTAATCAATACATGAGAACAGAGAATATCTTTTTACAGCAGCTTCACAGAGGATCCCCAGCGGTGGCTTAAGGTGATGGCTGTCCTTAATGACTTAATCCCAGGTTCAGTCTCTCTGGCCGTGGCCCTGCTGGCCCTGGATCTCTGTGTTCTCTCTCTCTGTGTGTTCTCTCTGTGTTCTCTCTCTCTGAGCCCAATGCTGACCTCACTGTTTGGTTTCATGGGGTCTCCAGGGGCCCGTGGGGCTTCGGCGGGGCCTTACTGCAGGGCGTGCTGAAATGCTGACGCGCAGGCCCTGGATCCACGGGGGAGCGCCGGCCCGGCTCCTGTTACAGGTGGGTTTAGTCACGCTCCCCTGATTTATGTGTGGAACGGTAGCAAGGGGAGAGCAAGGATTCCGGAATCAGAATATTGCCTACTAAACTCCCCTCTTTTCCGCTCCCCTGTCAATGGATTTCACAATTTTCACAGAGCACACTGACAGACACACATTCATACACATACTCTCACTCGTGCTCACACACACACAAGCAAAACACGCACGCACTTTCACAAACTTCCCAGGGAGGTGACCGTGTCACTTGAACACCCTGGCATTACATGTTGGACCCCGGGTAAGATGCTTATCTGGCATCACATCAGGTCAAAATACAACAACACACATCACCAAAACATGAGACCACATGCCAATGAAAATACTATTATGGTCCACTTTTGGGGTATGGGATGCTTGGTTGCACCATTGGTCTGATACCGCCTGTCAGTATGTGGCAACCAATGGCTGTGTTTCTAAGCGTCAGTAACGGCATTGTCAGGAATGTGACACCTAGTCACAGGACCCCTGCAAACTTCAAATTAGATCTTTATTTAAAGTATGATGAATATCACAAATGCTACTTTGCTTTGCTGGCGTGTGTTCATCTAAGATCACAGTTATTATAATAGACTGCAATATAGATGCACAGAGGCTTTATTGAGGCAGGTATCTGAATGATAATGACCATCCTGACAAAGGGGATATACATTGAGTGTACAAAACATTAAGAACACCTGCTCTTTCTATGACGGGTGAATCCAGGTGAACGATATGATTCCTTATTGATGTCACTTGTTAAATCCACTTCAATCAGTGTAGATGAAGTTAAATAAAGGTGAAATTAATAAATATAGATGAAGGGGAGGAGACGGGTCAAAGAAAGATTTTTAAGCGACATAGATTGTGCGTGTGTGCCATTCAGAGGGTGAATGGGCAAGACAAAAGATTTGAACGGGGTATGGTAGTAGGTGCCAGGCGCACCGGTTTGTGTCAAGAACTGCAACGCTGCTGGGTTTTCCAGCCAACTCGACACAACTGCATTGCAGGCAGTCAACATGGGCCAACATCCCTGTGGAATGCCTTCGACACCTTGTAGAGTCCATGCCCCGACAAGTTGAGGCTGTTGTGAGGGCAAAAAGGGGGGGAAGGGGTGTATTAGGAAAGTGTTCCTTATGCTTGGTATACTCAGTGTGTTTTCATATGAGACCACACAACAGGATCCTGGGTGTGTGGCAGGTCGTTTGTAAAGCCAGCTCTTGTTGTAGCTGACATTTGCATGGGTGATGGTGCAGTTCATTTGTTGTTTCACACTGTTTAGCGTTGATGGGGTGGAGGACCACCACTCAGGCTCTAGGCTGACCCTCAGTGCTCGGGGCAGGGAGACAGGTGGAGTACCCCCCCCCCCCCCCCCCCCCCACACACACACACACCACACTTCCAGCCTGGGAGGCCATCCAGAGACCTCCAGCAGACTACCCTGTCGAGGTGGATTAGGCAAAGATCGCAACGACTCAGAGTTACGAGGGACAACAGCATGCAACAAGCCTGTGCCGTAATAACTTAGTTGTTATGTGTTACGTTTTATAGATAAATATTTACCTTATTCTAAGAGGGGCAAAATCTGAATGGTAACTTGGACATTAGCTTCAATGTAGGTGGTTTTAGCATCTTACTGCTAACAGAGACATAAGGGCGCTGCACACCCCTGTGGTGAAGGTTGAACCACAGACACCTAGCATAAACAATGCCTAACCTGGGCTGTGTTTTATCCCCATGCCCACCCACAGTTTACAACAGCGGGGCGCTGAAACCGCAGAGCGAGCTAGGGTCCATCTGTAGCCACCCTCGCTAACTCGCTAATCAGCGTGCCCACTCATCACAGGCCCTGGCTCCAACACACTGGGAAGAACCTCCTCTGAGCCCCTCTCCTTGGCTCCAACCGCATTATCAAAACACAAACCCGGTAACGTTAAGCTACGAATATACATCGTTTCAATAGTGCATCAACACACTGCCAGTGCAAGCGATGAAAGACAACACTCCTCTGTCTGTGTGAGTTCATTTTCTGGGTTCAGACGTTGTTTTTATGAGACAGAGCTAAAGAGATTTGTAGCACCGTGGTCAGTTGACATTCTTAGTGAGTGAGGAGTTAATTTGGGGGGAATGCTTGTGTTTTAGTCATCTCTTCACGGTTCTCACATGAAGAAGTAATGAGGGTCAGGGAGAGGATGAGACATAGGAGGGATTGGAGCGGTCTGGAGTGCCCCTGTTGTGCTCTCAGTTCGGACACACTGACGCCCCAGACAGACTGCTTGTATATCACTGTTTTGGGCCAACGCCTTTCAGAGGAACACCACAGAGGAATGTGCATCTCCACACTGGAAATATGTAGTCTGTGTAGGAATGGAGAATTGGCCATTTATTAAATATGTTTTATTGTCAAATACACTGGATAAGTGCAATTGTATCTTTGCTAATTCTAACTACAGGTCTTGAGTTACGTTTTCTAAAAAGACGGGGTTATGGTTTAAGATCTTAAGATTCCTGTGGAGTGAATTCGTGATTCTTCAAAAATGCATACAATTATAATATTACCTAATTTCATGGCTAGTCAATCATTGTACTTTTATTCCAAGTGACCCATCACTCATACATGAGTCACAACAAACCGATTCAAAGAGGGTTGTGTAGATGTTGTTATTGAACGGAGACCCTGTGATGTCATCTCACCGTGTGGTCCCCAATAACAACCTCCTGAAGAGAGGTTTCTGACTGCCACACAGCTAGCCTCTTCTCACATACTACCCACTGTGCAAAAACTGGTTGAATCAATGTTGCTTCCACGTCACTTCAACCCCAAAAATTGGAAAGTGGTAACTGATAAAATTTTGAAAAAAGTAATCAACGTAAGGGAATTTCACCTTTTTATCACCCTACTTTTTACCTAAATCCAATGACATGGCGAATTTTTTTGTTGATTTCACCATGAATTCACATTAGTTGATAACTCAACCAAATGTAAATCAAAACTAGACGTTGAACTGATGTCTGTGCCCAGTGGGTAGCTACCACTATGGTCCCAGAGGATCAGATGGTAGTAGAAGAATACGATCTCAGACAACCTACACTACCGTTCAAAAGTTTGGGGCAGAGTTCCTCCTTCTAGGCAGAGTTCCTCTGTCCAGTGTCTGTGTTCTTTTGCCCATCTTAGTATTTTATTTTTATTGGCCAGTCTGAGATATGTATTTTTCTGTGCAACTCTGCCTAGAAGGCCAGCATCCCAGAGTCGCCTCTTCACTGTTGACGTTGAGACTGGTGTTTTGCAGGTACTATTTAATGAAGCTGCCAGTTGAGGACTTGTGATGCATCTGCTTCTCAAACTAGACACTCTAATGTACTTGTTCTCTTGCTCAGTTGTGCACCGGGGCCTCCCACTCCTCTTTCTATTCTGGTTAGGGCCAGTTTGCGCTGTTCTGTGAAGGGAGTAGTACACAGTGTTGTACGAGATCTTCAGTTTCTTGGCAATTTCTCGCATGGAATAGCCTTGATTTCTCAGAACAAGAATAGACTGAGTGAGTTTCAGAACAAAGTGCTTTGTTTATAGCCATTTTGAGCCTGTAATCGAACCCACAAATGCTGATGCTCCAGATACTCAACTAGTCTAAAGAAGGCTAGTTTTATTGCTTCTTTAATCAGAACAACAGTTTTCAGCTGTGCTAACATTATTGCAAAAGGGTTTTGTAATGATCAATTAGACTTTTAAAATGATAAACTTGGATTAGCTAACACAACGTGCCATTGGAACATAGGAGTGATGGTTGCTGACAATGGGCCTCTGTACGCCCGTGTAGATATTCCATAAAAAATCTGCCGTTTCCAGCTACAATAGTAATTTACAACATTAACAAAATCTGTACCCTGTATTTCTGATCAATTTGATGGTATTTTAATGTTATTTAAAAAAAAAATGCTTTTCTTTCAAAAACAAGGACATTTCTAAGTGATCCCAAACTTCTGAACGGTAGTGTATATCAAACACTCACCATCTTCTATGTCTACCTTCATTCTCTTTGTAATATTACCCCATTGATTTGACAAAACAAACATGATGAATGAAAATGAAACATATCTTATTTGATCATTTAATTAGGATACAACTGGATTGAATCACAACTGTCCCCTTATGCTGCAACTGAAACTGGGTAACAATTTGGCTCAATCATTGAGGGACCCTATTCAATAATTCCCAAAGATTTGTAAGGAGGTGGGAGAGTGTGTGTGTGTGTGTGGAGGGGGGAGGGGGGGTTAAAGGGGCAGGAGGGCAACCTGTGTCAACACACTGGGGTCGTGCTGGGTTCAAGCCCCGAGAACCTGTGGGCAGGTTTTCTCCTCCTACTTTCTCGCTCTCTCCTGCTCCTCATTAGATTTCAGCTTGACCAGCCTATATACATACAGCCCACTGGGCCACAGTCCCGCCCTCCTCCAATCCCTCCCTCTGCCCCTGACATACAGTATAGAGGAGTGATTGACGCACACAAGGTCAAATCAGCACCTTTGACCTTTCTCTACAGTACGAAGACGAAGGTACTCTTTGAATATGTTGCAATAGAGAGGAGACATCTGAAGGAGTCCATTTTGAACTCAGACTGGTCTTACCTCATTCCCAGCGACAGGTTATGTGACATTTTGCCAATGTACGGAAGGTGAAATCTTTCAGTATGAATCATAGAGTCCAGAATGCACGGAATTCCAAGGCCTTGCCCTGCATGACACACGAGCGATCATAGAAATGATTTGCACCCATCTCCTGCTCTATATCACCTCGAAACGTCCTCGTTCACTGTGGCGGTGAAGCTAGGGTTACATGTCAAATAACATAGCATTCCGATCAGCTTACCATACAGAGACATAGACCATCCTCCTAATTGAGACAGTGCTAGAGGAAGAATGGTTTTATGTCGGAGTTGAAACGACCTCCTGAAAAAAAAGATGCATACCTGGGATATTGGGTCCAGCACTATACCATACCCCTTTAAAATATGGGACTTCTCTGTTTCCCATATCATTGCTCAGGAACACTGAGCCTGCTATCTGAATGTCACTTCTCGGCTGATTCTTCATTGAGGGCTTGATTCATGCTCTGGAACCAATAGAGATGAAGTGGCCTTTTAGACAGGCCAGCACACAGTCTTCTGAGCAGATTAACTCCTATTGATTTATCGAGATTTACCTCAGCTAAGAAAACAGCTGGCACAGGGACAAATACCAGAGTTTGGCAAGGCATAAATCCAACAGAAGAAACCTGGCTCATTTGTTAAAAAGGATGCCTATTGCTGTAAAGGAGCAGATAGTTCTAGAATTACCCGACGTGTGATAAGGCCAGTGAGAAATACATCAACATCACACAGCAACGTTATATCATTCACCAATTCTCTACAGAGGAGTTTAATGAGAGTGTAAAACTCGCTTGTTCAAATAAAACACAGTTAAATTAATCAGTCTTATTAACATCCAACACATGTGGCAGACTGCTCTTTCTCTCTTTCTCAGTATCTATCTCTCACACTCCTCAGTCACTTCCTCTCTCAGTCCTCAGTCACTTCCTCTCTCAGTCCTCAGTCACTGCCTCTCTGTCCTCAGTCACTTCCTCTCTCAGTCCTCAGTCACTGCCTCTCTCAGTCCTCAGACACTGCCTCTCTCAGTCCTCAGTTATTTCCTCTCTCAGTCCTCAGTCACTTCCTCTCTCAGTCCTCAGTCACTGCCTCTCTCAGTCCTCAGTCACTTCCTCTCTCAGTCCTCAGTCACTTCCTCTCTCAGTCCTCAGTCACTTCCTCTCTCAGTCCTCAGTCACTGCCTCTCTCCTCTCGTCCAAAACCCAAAAAATTGAAAAATGAAGGGCTGTCAAACAAAAGCATTAGAATAGCTCCCATAATGTCAGCCCCGTGTTCAGGCCAGAAGCTTGGGGCTCTGGCACAGACACTTCCCCAGTGAGTCTCGATTGTGGGCTTAGGCAGCACCATTATCCCCTCCCTGGTGCCTCCTGGCTGGATGTGTACATAGTTCTGCCTATGGCGGATCACACAGTAGTTCCCCTGTGGATGGAGGCTGTATTAGACCCAGCTGTGGCCGTGTTAGGTGAGCCGGTGGGCCTTGTGTGTAATGATGTTACACGGCTGCTATCTAACAGATGTTTCCTCTCCTCCTCTCTCTCTCTTTCTTTCCCCCTTTCTTTTCCTCATTCTGACGCGCTGACTAGGTCTCCCTCTCCTCCCCTGACGATCCTTCCGCACCTTGCTCCTCGGTGAGACCGGAACCTTCCCCTGCCGGCTCACGGGGTGGGCTCCGCTTGACTCATGGTGTTATAAGAGGGGTCGTGACCTGGTCGTATGACTGCTTCCTGTTGTAGTTGAAGAGGTCTTCCGAGGCCTGGGGTGATCACAGGAGATACTACATCCGGTGGTTGAGGGCCTGTCACAGTAAAAGACATACATCAGTTGAACAGTAGCTGTTCTGGGAGGAAGGGAGAGGGAAACAGAGAAAGTGGTGTTATTTATTGCTATGAGGGCCAGAGGGAAATGGTGAAAGAGATGAGTTCACTTCATATAGAAAAGACTGAATACATTTTTTTTTAAACACTTGACTCCCCACCCCTTTACTAGCTCTGACTTTGCTGATAATGCATTCATCTTAAGATAGCTAGCTAACTGTAAGTCCCTCGGGATAAGAGCGTCTGCTAAATGACTAACATGTAAATATAAGAAAAGAGAACTGGTGGTCATTTGGGTGTTCTGAATGAATGCCAGGAGGACTCTGATGCTTTTAAAGTTCTGATACTGCTGTTCTCACAGACTATTACCTGGAGAGCTAGTTCCATGATCACCAATGTGAACAATAGTTAATATGGGGTAGTCAGTGAAGACAAGCCCATAACAAAGGAGAACAAACCACTGAAGGACTCTTATATTGGGTTATGGTTAGAATAGCTTAAAGTGTCACTCCAGTTACCTGGGGGAGGGGAATTCCTATTTTGTTCTCTATTGCTTCTCGAGCAGGGGAGAGGCAGTTGACATCGTGACTTCCCATTGGACCAACTCCTTGAAGTTTGCAGTTGTCTTAAAACACACATTTGCTCAATTATTATTCTTTTTTTTACCCTTTAGTGTGTGTACTTTACTTTCTTTATACTTTGGATATTACAACAGGACAAGTAAAAAAAAATCCCTGAAGGATGTCTTTAAAGGGGAACTGCATCCACTGATTTGGCCTAGTTTTTTAGCTTGCTCCTCAATAAATGCTGGCGGCCATGACAGAAGCCAAACTTGGGGGTGTGGTTTGACGTGGGTGTTTCTTGGGTGTGTCCTTGCCACAATCAAGACACACCCATCTGTCAACAACTTTCCCATAGCCACCCCCGACTCAATCACAACAAACAAACCTTCTGCAGGTTGACTACAGGCAAATGTATGGTGAGATGCCAAAGGAAGCTTTGATTAGATCAGTCGCCTACAGAATAATATGAGAAAAATGCATTTGCTGAATTTATGTATATTCTAAACTAAGTGTTTTGATGACTTTCAAATGTAGTAACAGGTCCATGTAGAATAAACAACCCTTTACATAATACCATAGAAAGGGTGTTCTGCTAATATAACAATGTGAACCTTTCATTGTTATTCCCAGCCGATACAGATACTGTGCCTGTTGACATTTTGTCTGGTAAATGGGGCTGCCTTGGCAAACATGTCAGTGGTCATGCCTTCCTGTGTGGTGTCCCGTATACTACAGGAGTTTCCTGATCCTGGTGCAGAATACACAGGTTTTCTCCCACCCCATATTGACTGATACCATTCAATTCAATAATAAAAAAGACAATACAAGTAAAAGTTGTGTCTAGTAAAATGTTAATGCCAGGTCTCTCTTCATTCAGCGACATCAGTATCAAGCCCGTTTGTCAGTCTGGACTTCCTCATCAAGTCTCCATGTACTGACTCCATACATGTTTCTGTGAACACATACACACGGTCACTGTTATATTACCAAAGGCAGTTAGGGGATATCTGACACACAAACATATACTATTTTGAAGTTTGAACAGGTCAGATAAAACCTACACAATTATGGTCTCCCCGTCAAACGACGGAGGCTGCCGTCTGGCAAAAGCATCTCCAGTCCATCTGTAGAAATAGGCAGAGTTGAGGCAGAGTTCATCAGTCACCCATGGAATGAAAAGGGGGTTGCCTTTACTGGACATTTGTGCTGTACTGTATAATTAGTAATCACCTCATGTGTTAAGTGCCAGCATCTCATGTATCTGTGAACGCATACACACAATCATTGTTCTATTGCCAATGGCAGTTAGGGATAGGTGATATCTGATACACAGACATAATCTATGTTGAAGTTTGAACAGGTCAGACAAAACCTACCTAATTCTGTTCTCCCCATGTACGACCATTAGTGAGCAGACAAGAAGTGAGGCTGGAGGTGAGTTCTTTGCCAGCGTCCCATTGGTAGGCATAGCAGCGTGGATCAGCACCTGACCCCTTATCAAAAGATACTGATCGATCAAACACAAACATACTGATTACATGGTGGTTATGATTAGCTTGGTGGAACCAACCTGATCCCTGCACTCACCATTCTATTTCACTTCAGATGTGAAGGTAATTCTATGTTTTACAGATGTAGACTGACTGGCCCATGATTGTATTAGATTCAGGCCGATGACGCTATCACACTATGCAACCAACTGTGACATGTTTTGCTATATCCCTGGGTTGGTTTGAGTTTGTTGCTGCTAGTCTGTACACTGCTGTAGTCAGAAATGAGTTGTCTTGTACCACAATATGTATTTTTCCCCCTAGACATGGGTTGCACCTCGGAGGCTAATGTGACTGTTTCATCTAAATTATACTAACTTAGATAAGCATGGAAATACGATGACATTGTTAAAGTATGAACATAATTTGTAGGAAACAACTTTCAAATATTATGATGTTGTCAAATTTACTTTAGAGAGAGATGGCAATGTTGTCATTACTGTTACTAGCAAAGTTTGTCAAAAAATAGCTAACAATGCTAATGTTAGCATGCTAAAATACGGTGGTCCCTTCAATCTTAGTTAGCTGGCTAAAGTTATACTGCATCTAAAGTCAATCTGGCGACATCACAATCATGACAAAAGGTTTTCCTATTAATTATTTACTGTCTTTTGAAATGTTATCGTGTTTCAAAGCCAAATCTGAGTTGTATTGAGGTAGGCTAACGTTAGCCAGCTAGCTAACGTCAGCTATGCTAGCGATGATAGTGATAACGATTATCAAAATATACACAACCAGATACATAACCAGCTGTCCAGCTACTGGTATACTCGCCACCACTGGGGACCAACGGACTCCAACCGCCAATTCCGCATTATAGGGTCCTTCGGAACGGGCATGCAAACTAGTTGGCTGTGCATCCTGATGGAAGCATTCATTGCATGGTCAATCCGTATAGGGCTTTTCAGGCTAAAATATCTGTGATCTTTTCAACGCGTTGGGGGCAATGAAACAAAGGAACCCCATTCAATGAAATTAAGCGAAGTGGGCAGAGGGGCCATTTGCATGTGGAGCTTGGTAAACAGGGGCATGATTTGTTAACATAATTGTAATCCAAACCCAACCTTAATTTACTTGTTGTGACACACAAAAAGGAACCTATTTACACACTGTAATCAAGTTTGACACCAGAATAAATGTTTCTGACTCATATTGATGCCACATAGGCATAGAGATTAGTTGGTTTTTAGTAGAGGGTCTGAAATGTCATATTCAAACAATTGTTATTCAAACACCTTTCCAACCTGATGGGAATTTAAGTGTTCTTTATTTTTCCTGTGAACGACAGTTCTGACCTCCACATGGCCTACCGACAACTGCCATGCTCCGATTTAGGCTTATTTTTAAATCAGGAGCAGTCGGAGCTGATGGGACAAGGATGGGGTATCAGCATCCCCAGATGTCTTATAAATCTGAGCAGTTTACTGGACGGGAAATATGGGCCCGCTCTCCGTCTCCAAACTCTGCCTAATCCCAGTACTTCCTCTCCTCCGCTCCTCTCCCCCCGCCCACGGTGTAATGCATTTTCTGTAACTAACAGCCGTTGTTTCCCGATTGTCACGCTCCCATCCCTTTCTCCAGGAATGTGTATGTCTTTGTGTGTATGCAGGAGGGGAGAAGAGGGGCCATTGGTCTCCGGGGCGCAGGGTTCTCTTCTAGCCTTGGAGCCATGGACACCGAGGCCAGAGTGAGAGAGAGACAGAGAGGGGGAAGACAGAGAGAGAGAGAGAGAGAGAGGGGGAGGGGGGGGGGGGCAGGGTGAGAGATGAGGGGGGGAGAGACAGAGAGAGGGGAGGAGAGAGAGAGACAGAAAGAGAGACGGAGAGAGAGAGAGAGGGGAAGGGGGAGAGAGAGAGAGAGAGAGAGAGAGAGAGAGAGAGAGAGAGAGAGAGAGAGAGAGAGAGAGAGAGAGAGAGAGAGAGAGAGAGAGAGAGAGAGAGGGAGGCTGGGAGCTGGCAGAGTGTCTGGATAAGCCATTACTTTTTACACCACAACCCTCCTCTCCCCCTCCTCCACCTACCCCTCTTCCCTCCATCCCCAGCTCTGTGATGACTCTGGCAGGCATGGTGCTGTAACTGGGCCCCGTCACGCCTAGCCCCCCCCTCTTTCCTGGTTGAACAACCACCTCAGTGAAAGAGGAACACTCGGGTGTCAAGTCCTCTCGTGCTGGCATCGTCCGGTGCCTTTCAACAGCCTTTAGGGCGTTTAATTAAGCATGTCCCTTATCTGCCCAGAGCCTGACAGACACAGAGCTTCAGGACCTGCAGGGACCAACCTGTGTACAGTACTGTAGGCACAACAGCACACCATGGGGACTTTCTGCAGTTAACCTTAAATACCATTCTGATGATTTGATGTCAGTTGCTCCCATGTGTTCCCATTATCCTCAATCATTATGTGAGCATGCTACTGTCATCATGTTTGTGTTAAAAACAGAAATTATTTCAGATCAATGTTTTCCAGTTTCTCTGTGCTAAAAGCTCTTGTCTTAGTGTGGTGCTGGTGGCAGGGTCTTCTGTCTGTGTGGAGTGTAGTCCAGTCAGTATGTTATGTCTACAGAGGGCCTGAGCAGGCTGTCTGACCCCTCAAGAGCCCTGGTGCTTTAGGGGATCATCACAGGTCCAGGCCTCTCTGTCCCACCAGCCCAGGAGTTGGGGGTGATTCTGGGTGTACGGGGCACCCTGTGACCCTCAGCCTGGGTCGGGTGTCAGGGGCTCGCACTCTGGGGAACACAACCTGACCCCCCCGTCTCATTTCACATGGGGCTCCACTCCAAGGCCACGTTCAGTGCCACGACACTGCCCAGACCGTGTGTGTGTTTGAGAGAGAGAGCGATAGAGAGGGCCGTTAATGGGAGACAAAGGCTGAGCGGTGTGAGCGCAGTGGGACTAATTCTACTTTAGTTCAAGTCTAGGGGTAAATACATTGGGAATGAGTCAATGCTGGCGAGCCAAAGTGTGACTAATTGCTCAGGGTCAATAACTCCGGGCCTGATTCTGGCTGGTTTCAGACCCAAAAACACTCCGACGTGCTGGTGTGAGCATGGGAGGGCAGGCCTCTGCGTCTGGAACAAAACAGTCGAGATGAATCAATCATCGGCTCAACATTCTGTTCTGGCTCTATTGTTCAAAAGCCCACTGAAAATGATTTGTTTGGTGATTCTGGGTGAAGGCGAGTGGAGTAAGGAACCATATGAAGGGATCTACAATTTTCCTGATGATGGCCAGGGCTCAGGCAGGTCTGTGGGGGCAAATGCTATTCAACCACAGGTGGTTGCTGTCTTTTCAGCCAAGTGCTTATTTTTTTTAGCACAAAATAGTGTGTTCCTTCACAAAAGCCAAGGCCAAAAGAAGAAAATGCCAACTACTCTGCTCTACTTAGCTTGTAAAAAAAAAGGCAAATCATTGTGAAAATGGTCCATGCCTGTGAACATTTTCCATGCCTGTGTTTCAGGAAGCTCCACACAGGTATGATCCGACACGGCTTAACGAATCACAATAGCCTGCTCTAACAGGAAATTTAAAAAAAGACATCTGCTTTGTCTGTTCCACCCAGTAAATAAGTCTTCAGTGCTGTTGTACCCTGGCTGAATAAAGCCTCCCCCTCTCCTCTTATACATTTTAGTAATTTATCCAGAGCGACTTACAGGAGCAATTATGGTTAAGTGCCTTGCCCAAGGGATTTTTCACCTAGTCAGCTCGGGAATTTGAACCAGCAGCCTTTCGATTACTGGCCCAATGCTCTTAACCACTGGGATACCTGCCGCCCCCTGCTACTCTTCTCCCTCCCCCTCAGCGACAGTCTGATAGGGGCTAGGGAGAGAGCGACAGGAGCTAAGGAGGGAGCGTGGCACAGTCCCTCATTAACACTCCCAAGCCCAAACCGTGGCGTGCCGCTTGGCTAAGCTACATTTCCTCCCCAGCCAACCCAGCATCTGTTTGTGCGTGCTACTGTCCTCTTGTCCCAGGCTCTCTGACACCTTGCTCGGTCAATTGTTATTAACTCACCCAGGGCAAATAACCCTAAAGGGGAAGGGGGAAAAGGAAAGAGGGGAGAAATGCTCATGACTATCCTCTCTCTTCAAAGTAGGCTGCTGATAGAGAAAGTGTGTGTGTGTGGGGGGGGGGGGAGTTAGTGTGATGACAAAATGCATCCTGGACCAACACCTCTATTGTTTGTGTGATTAGTGGAGGCAGAATGAGGTGTGAACAGAGGAAAGCCAGGTGCACCAATGTGAGTACAAGTGTTTAGTACCCCCATGTGGTCCACACTACCTCAACAAGGCCTCATCATAAATGACATAATTTATGATGCCAAAGGTTTTACCTAACAAGTTGAATGATTAAATATCATTACAAATTCTACAATTCTCAAAGTAAATATTCTAAAATCCCCATTGCGTCCCAATCCCATCCCAAAAGGAGTTTGTATATTACCGCGGGTTCTCTCTGTGCTGATGTCAACGACCAGGGCCAGATAGGGCCGTAGAGGAGAGGTTAGGGCCACAGGGATCCAGGAGCAGAGTCAACAACAGTAGCAGTGGCTCTCCCTGCTGGGTTGATTATTGGAGTGCAGTAAATAGGCCTGCCCATTGCCTAGAAAGAGACAGCACATCTGGGGCTCAGCTCAACACTGCTCACCTGGGTATCTGCACTGGTTGGTACACACTTTAGATGGAGGCAGCAGCAGAACAAACATAATGTACGGTTCAGTAAAAAGACTGCACAGGATGTATCATAACCAGTGACTGAAAACAGAGAGGTAGGCCTACACCTTCGGTAAATGTCTACCAGCTATTTTTAAATGAGGAAAAACAAGACCAAGACCATATGCCGTTTGCTCTGTTGTGCTTCATAGTCAACCAGCCACAGATGTTACAGCTTCTCCTGCAAATGTGTTAATGAACACAACCCGAAGGCCCTAATGACACCCTGGGCACAGGAATCAAACAATCCCACATGCAGTACGCTGCACCTTCCAAAAGTGAGTATTCTTTATCTGCACAGGCACAATGTTTGTGGCTGTGGTGGTCTTTGTTCCTCACCAGACAGAGAACTTCATGGTCAACCCATGTCTGTCTATCTGTTGACCATAGTAGAGATTGCATAAAATGTAACTGACTTTTAGGAGCAGCAATACTCTGATCTATTGATTGATATATTTTTCCATCACCAAAACTCCTTATGGATAGCTGACAGTTTCCCCGTGAGGGCCTCATGCTGAGGAAATCAAGTTGTGAGTGAATATATGATCAGAGAAATTGAGTTTAATGAACAGAAGAACCTTGTACTGTGTGCGAAACAGGCAAAGCTTTGCCTCAGATTTGAGCTGTAAACGTGTTTGGGCCATTGGATTCGTACTTTGTCACACAGCACTCTCTGCTGGTGAAAAGGGAGCAGTTGAAATCTGAGAAATTGAGGTTAGGTATCAAGAAATCTGCATCTGTCCAATCCATTCCACAAGTACAATAAAAACTAGTATCAAATCTAGAAACATTTTGCAAACAGGAGAGAGGACATTAATATTACTGGAGGTAGGACGTGTTTCTTCTCTCCTCCACCTAGTCCTAGAATGAATAACAGACTGAGCACTGAACAAAGGACAAGACAACTTAGTCCATTCAAAATAAATGTATTTAACTAGGCAAGTCAGTTAAGAACAAATTCCTATTTACAATGACGGCCTACCCCGGACGACGCTGGGCCAATTGTGCGCCGCCCTATGGGACTCCCAATTACGGCCGGTTGTGATTCAGCCTGGAATCAAACCAGGGTCTGTAGTGATGCCTCTAACGTTGAGATGCAGTGTCTTAGACCGCTGTGCCACTCGGGAGCCTACAATAGGCGTTTACAATTAAAGTACACTGAACAAAAATATAAACACAACATGCAACAATTCCAACGATTTTACTGAGTTACAGTTCATATAAGTAAATCAGTCAATTTAAAAAAATTCATTAGGCCCTAATCTATGGATTTCACATGACTGGGCAGGGCGCAGCCATGGGTGGACATAGTCCCACCCACAAAAGGGCTTTATTAGTCAGAAATACACCTCAGTGTCATCAGCTGTCCAGTTGGCTGGTCTCAAGACGATCCCGCAGGTAAAGAAGCAGGATGTGCTCTGCGGTTGAGGCCAGTTGGACAGTGCCAAATTCTCTAAAACAACATTGGAGGCAGCTTATGGTAGATAAATTAACATTAAATTATCTAGCAATAGTCCTGGTGGACATTCTTGCAGGCAGCATGCCAATTGCACGCTCCCTCAAAACTTGACATCTGTAGCATTGTCTTGTGACAAAACTGTGCATTTTATAGTGGCCTTTCGGCCCCAGCACAAGTTGCACCTGTGTAATGATCATTCCGGCACAGCCAGACGAGGACTGGCCACCCCTCATAGCCTGGTTCCTCTCTAGGTTTCTTCCTAGGTTCTGGCCTTTCTATGGAGTTTTCCTAGCCACCGTGCTTCTACACCTGCATTGCTTGCTGTTTGGGGTTTTACGCTGGGTTTCTTTACAGCACTTTGACATCAGCTGATGTAATTAGGGCTTTATAAATACATTTGATTGATGCTGTTTAATCAGTTTGTTGATGCCACACCTGTCAAGTGGATGGATTATCTTGGCAAAGGAGACATGCTCACTAACAGGGATATAAACAAATTTGTGCACAAAATGAGATACTTTGTGGGTATGGAACACTTCTGGATCTTATTTAAGCTCATGAAACATGGGACTAACACTTCACATGATGCGTTTATATTTTTGTTCAGTATATGTCCAGTTTGCTTTGGCAACAGCTGATGGTTGCCAACTCATGGTTTTCACCGGTATAATGCTCTTTGACATTGAAAGGCACAATTCCACTAAAATTGATTAAAACTGAGTGAGAATTCCAAGACTTCACTGAAATACACAATGCATAAACAGATAAATGTGAAATGGCCCTAAGCTGAAAGGATCACTTATGGGCCACTAAGTATTCACGTGTGATGACAGGAAGATGCTTGCATAGTGATGCTCATGGTGCCCCATGGCAGATGTGGGAAGACACTACTAGTGATGCTGAAGTTGATGCATTGGGTTTATTTGGTGACTGTAGTTGTGAAATACCATTTAATAACAGTTGTAGCAAAAGCATGTACAGCTCAGGTACTCAATGAGCAACAATCTAGGGCTGTAAAGCCAAACTATTATCTTAATGGTGCTCTGCAAAGATGTTAAGGAGAAATCTGAAGCAAGCATAACATACACCTGCTATAATGCTTATTCACTTCAGCCATTTTAAAACAAGGTCTAGTCTAGGAATTAATTGAATATATCATGGTGAAACCCAGAGGATAGCGCTTAACTATTAAAACGGTAGACTGAAAATGGCATTGCCACGAGCAGCACCGGTGATATTGAGGAGCGAGATAGCACTCACAGGTCACCATCTGCACAGGTTCTCTTCACGCCATTAACAGCGTGGCAAGGGACCAAAACAGCTGAGAAGTGGAGCCTCATGGGTCAACATTTAGTTGCGGAAATTTACCCCATATACAGTTTACTTTCTGCATCTACGTCCTATCGCAGTCTACCTTTACACTTTCCAAAGTAGTGCTTGATGGTCATTAATGACATTTTTCATCAAGCAAGTTTAAAGAAACGACAGAATTATTTTCTTCCTCAACTTTATTACATGAAAATGTACAGAGAGGTTAACGGTAAGACTTCTGGTAGCGGGCACGGGCTCCTGGTCCACCGAACTTCTTGGACTCGCAGCGACGAGGGTCGGCAACCAGCAGGGTCCTGTCGTACTGGATCAAGATGTCCTTGATCTCCTTCTTGGAGGACTCATCCACATCTGGAGAGAAAGAAACAGGTCAGATTATTGTGAACCATTTACTTGACCAAATGGAAACACAGCAATCACGCACCCGCCTTCATCCAAAAGGGAGAAATCCAACATAGCAATATTGCTTCCAGCAAAAATGTGTCCAAAGTAACACTCAAATATTTTATCAGCAGAGGCAATATTCTATTGAAAACAATATACTGCATTATTTGTTTTTATTAGTAAAATTGACACGTACATTTCTGGTAGTATGCGACCAGGGCTTTGGAGATGGACTGACGGATAGCTGCAAGGAGAAGATGGCACAGGGTAAGACAAACAGCCATATTCTGTCAAGTACAGTCATTTCAAATCAAGACATGAGTTTCTACTGAGATATGTCTAAACAGAAGTAGAGCAGCTTCCAGTTGGAAAAACCAGTCACCGTAGATCTGGGCAACATGTCCACCACCCTTCACTCGGACTCGGATGTCAACTCCAGCAAAACGCTCCTTGCCCAGCAGCAGCACTGGCTCCAGCAGCTACAACAGAGAGAAACTTTGTCAAGGACGCACACAAGGTCTATATATCCTGCAGACAAGACCCATGTTGAACTTGGGCTTAGTAAACCAACAGCAGCTCTGTAAGAAGCCATTTTACACATACATGAAATAGTTAGCAACCGTTTCCCAGGGGACAGATTGGTAAATTTCAGAGGGGGGCTGGTCCAACCCAAGGTGTCAAAATGCACAACCCTCAACAAATGTTTTTCCTCACATGACCCCCCACTTATACAGTCAAATAAATGGAAGCCCCTCAGAACTCAAAATATTGTTCACAACAAGTAAAAATAGCAACCCTGTTTATAAACGTGGATATCAACTGCCACTTCAGCATGCTTTTGTGGCAGTCAATGCCAGAAGGTTGGGGGTTCACCGACAAGCTCACTCTCCCTGCCCGAGCCAGCTACAGACAATCAGCTAGGAGTAATCAGGTGTACATTTTGAAGTCATATTTATAATTATATAAAATACATTGCCTTCGGAAAGTATTCAGACCCATCGACCTTTTCCACATTGTTGTTACAGCTTTATTCTAAAACCGATTACAATTCTCAGCAATCTAGACACGATCCCATAATGACAAAGCCAATTTCTTCAGCATTGAAGATAGCAAAAAACACAGTGGCCACCATCATTAAATGGAAGATGTTTGGAACCACCAAGACTTTCTAAAGCTGGCCGCCCAGCCAAACTGAGCAATCAGGGGAAAGGGCCTTGATCAGGGAGGTGACCAAGAACCCAATAGTCACTGACAGATCTAAAGTTCCTCTGTGGAGATAGGAGAACCTTCCAGAAGGACAACCATCTCTGCAGCGCCCCACCAATCAGGCATTTATGTTAGAGTGGCAAGACAGAAGCCACTTCAGAAAAAGGCACATGATAGCCCGCTTGGAGTTTGCAAAAAGGGCACCTGAAGATTCAGACCATGAGAAAGATTATCTGGCCGGATGAAACCAAGATTGAGCTCTTTGGCCTGAATGCCAAGCTTCACATCTGGAGGAAACCTGGCACCATCCCTATGGCGAAGCATGGTGGTGGCAGCATCATGCCGTGGGGATGTTTTTCAGCAGCAGGGACTGAGAGACTAGTCAAGATCGAGGCAAAGATGGCTCAGAACCTCAGACTGGGGCGAAGGTTCACCTTCCAACAGGACAACAACCCTAAGCACACAGCCAAGACAATGCAGGAGTGGCTTTGGGAGAAGTCTCAATGTCCTCGAGTGGCCCAGAGAGCCCGGACTTGAACCCGATTGATCATCTCTGTAGAGACCCGGATATAGCTGTGCAGCAACGCTCCCCATCTAACCTGACAGAGCGTGAGAGGATCTGCAGAGAATGGAAGAAACTCCCCAATTACAGGTGTGCCAAGCTTGAAGTGTCATACCCAAGACTCAATGCTGTAATTGCTGCCAAAGGTGCTTCAACAAATGACAGCGTAAAGGGTCTGAATACTTATGTAAGTCTAATTTACTGGTTTTTATTTGATAAATTAGCAAACATTTCTAAAAACAGTTTTTGCTTTGTCATTATGCCGTAGTGTGTAGATTGATGAGGGAAAAAAACAATTCAACCAATTTTAGAATAAGGCTAATGTAACAAAGGGGTCTGAATACTTTCCAAAGGCACTGTATATGCTACACATTTTCTACCAACTGGTTTCTGTGCCAATGCACCACACAACCAATATACAAAGCATACCGACTTTGGGCACGTCAGTATCATGGTAAACTTTCAACACCTTAATAAAGACTGCCAATCTCGACAAATAGAAAAAGCATCCCTCCCTACCTTGTAGGCTTAGCCAATGTAAAATTAGAGGACAAAATGCTCAACACCCAGAAGAGTATGGGGGAGGGTTAAGTATAATGCTTGTTTGGCAGCTTATTCTGTAGATGTTTGGGGCTGCTGGTGAACCATGATGTGCAGGCGTAATCAAAGTGACACCGGACTAGCGCACTAGCTACGTTTCCATCCAATAGGGTACAGACACCGGCATATCTATGACACCGACACGCATTTCTTTATGAAAGAAGGCTACTGCATCTACAGATAGACGCAAAGGCTTATTTGTTAATTTTCAAATCAGAATATTTAAATAATTATAGGTGTAACTCTGGTAGGCCTGACAGTGTTCCTCACCTCAAGTTCACCTGTCGGAGTCAGTTGGTGCGCCTTCATATCATAAGCCCACAGTAGCTAAAGCGTAATAATAGCCACACCATACCTTTACAAACATTTCTACACTTTATTAGGATAATATCAAAAGTCAAGCCATTGTTTGTAAGGAAGATACGAGCAGAAGAGCAAATGTAACGCACTACCCTCCCCTGTTCAAAGCAGAAACATAAATCGCTTATTTTGGACAACAGTAAATTTCAATCTGTCTTTAAGGACTCACCTTGTACTGGAGAGTGGCTGGCTCAATCATCTCGAGGGGTCTGCCGTTCACCTTGATGAGGCCATTCCCCCTCTTGCAGTGAGCAACAGCGGTGGCTGTTTTCTGCAAAGAGATACTGTAATGTTCACTTCCATTTGCTAGGTTTTAGATAATTACATGTGCACTTTTCTAGGAAGCAGGGGTGGCTAAACAGACGGTCCATAACGTTAAACATTTCTTTACTATGTTCACCCCCCCACACAGCCAAAAAAATGCATTCAGGTGATTGCTGATCAACAGTATTATTATAATTAACACTAGTTAGCCAGCCAATGTCTTAACCAAACACTGAGGTACATCATGAGGGATGAGTGGACCAAGTCATGGCAACTCGCTAACTACAGTACAATGATTAGTTAAAAACTATGTAATACCCCCCCTCCCAAAAAAGCACGCCGCTAGTTAACAAATGCAGTTTTGTGGCATAATAACTCAGCGAACTAACGTTTGTTACCTCACTAAACAAAACAATTGGCGTTGGTGTAGCTGGACAACATGCTTTCCGGCATAAAATTAGCTAATTGATTGACGTAGCTAGCAGGCCGCAACATTTGTAGCCATTCATTTCAATATGCCACTGGCTACAATCAAGGCACATGTGGACGTTTAACAATAAAGTTGTCAAATCGACGGTCACTTATATTTCCAAATGTAATGGATACTTTTTGGGGGGGTCAAATACACATGTGTGGCCTGTCTGGCTAACATGGTTGAGCTAGTTAACGTCACCTAGCCGGATAGCGTTAGTTCTTTGGCTCAACACACGTGGAATAAATTCAGATAGTTTACTCACTTTGCGTCCGAAAACCTGGACCGATTGCAGAGGACCTTTGGTCGGCATGTTTCTGAAACAATTAAATCACAATGATTACCTTCAAAAATAATTAATAGATCATATTTTTGTATGTGTAACTGAGCTCAAGGGGGAACATACCGTCTTCAGCTTTAGTGCCGTACGAAAAGACTGAACGGGGGTTTCAAACACCAAAAATCAGGGGCAGTAGCACGACAGTTTATGGCTTTGCAATGCATTTACGATAATTGCAGGCAGAGGGGAAGAGCCGATAATCTGGTTTGAAATTTCTGCACAATTCATTTTTATTTTGTAGCAACAAAATGTATCACGTATTTTGGAAATTTAAGCAAATTATTTGTATTTGACATGTTTAATAAATTCAGTCAATGTAAATTATTTGACCCATGAATTTAAATGTTGGCAAAATGTAATTCATGGCCCAAATATTTGACATTGACTGAATTAATTACACGGTCTGAATTTAAAAAATATATATATATAACATTTTAGAAAATTCACAGACGTTTAATTAATTCAGTCATAATGTAAAATATTTGGGCCATGAATTACAATTTATATATATAAAAATATGGTCTATGACTGCAATATATTTCTGTCCAGAAGAGGTCACTGTACGAACACGTTTTTCAGAGGACGAAACAAAGCAACTGTGGATGAACTCTTTGGTTTTCAATTTACCCTCGCTTTAATGCCATTGGGGGAATCCCCATCGCGAGTTGTCCAAATTATTAGCCAATCATGGGAAGTTTGCAACGTAAGCCCCGCAGCCCTCGTTTTTAGTCGCCTTTGCGAATGTACAATTATGTTCACGCTGGATCCTAAAACTCCCCATAATTCTATTCGCGACGATTGTACGTCCGCTAACAAGCTACGGGTGGCTGAAAAGTGAACACTTTGCGATGATTGTGTTTTCAGCCACCCGTAGTTTGTTAAGAGGACGTACAATCGACGCGAATTGAATGATGGGGCGTTTCAGCCCCCAGAGTGGACAGGGTGTTGTCCAAACACTTGTACGTTGACTTCTCCATATTGATGTGGATTTTAAGTTTTGAATGACTTAGCAGGTGTACAATCATCGCGAATTGAATGATGGGGCGTTTCAGCCCCCATAGTGGACAGTTTGCGGTCCAAACACTTAAGACACACCCTATCCCTTCAGCTGTCAAATTAAGTGGACACCTCGCGATGATTGTGCTAATTTGAGGGCTGAGGGGATAGGGTGTGTCTTAAGTGTTAGGACCGTAACCTGTCCACCATGGGGGCTGAAACGCCCCATCATTCAATTCGCGATGATTGTACACCTGCTAAGTCATTCAAAACTTAAAATCCACATCAATATGGAGAAGTCAACGTACAAGTGTAAGTAAAAACGAATGTAAATAAGTTAGAAATTGTGCTAGTAATGCACAAACACGTATCATAAGTGTTTTTGTTATCTTTTGGAAACTATCTAGTGCATACAACTTTCCCTGACATCACACTTATACATAGTAATGTTCGATTTACCTGATTATCGGATGGCTAGCATGCGTTGTCTTCTAGCCAATATATGAAATGCAATCATAAATGACTGTAGCGCATATAAAGCACACACCACAGCTCCAGGTGGTTCCATGATGACTGAAAACAACCGTGGGACGAACTTGTGGCACATTTCCGTGTGTAACGGATGTGAAATGGCTAGCTAGTTAGCGGTGGTGCACGCTAGTAGCCTTTCAATCGGCTACGTCACTTGCTCTGAAATCTTGAAGTAGTGGTTCCCCTTGCTCTGCAAAGGCCTCGGCCTTTGTGGAGCGATGGGTAACGATGTGTGCGACCATTGTTGATGTGTGCAGAAGGTCCCTGGTTCGCGCCCGTGTCGGGGCGAGGGGACAGTCTAAAGTTAAACTGTTACACGTGCAAGGGCGTTCCATTCATTCTTCCCTCGCTCTGTACGTGTCAACTCATCATAAGAAGTTAATTTCAGGGAAGAGGGTGTGTCTTTTATGTGTTTGGAACGTAGAAGGGTTTCCCAAAAGGATCAAGTTTATCCTTTCCTTCAAGGCAGCGGTCAATGATCACGTTAGGCTGCGTTTCATTCTTTTTATTTTTATGGCGGTTTGATTGCGGGTGAGGCACTAGTAATGGGGGGGATTTCTCCTTCAAGGCAGCGGTCAATGATCACGTTAGGCTGCGTTTCATTCTTTTTATTTTTATGGCGGTTTGATTGCGGGTGAGGCACTAGTAATGGGGGGGATTTCTCCTTCAAGGCAGCGGTCAATGATCACGTTAGGCTGCGTTTCATTCTTTTTATTTTTATGGCGGTTTGATTGCGGGTGAGGCACTAGTAATGGGGGGGATTTCTCCTTCAAGGCAGCGGTCAATGATCACGTTAGGCTGCGTTTCATTCTTTTTATTTTTATGGCGGTTTGATTGCGGGTGAGGCACTAGTAATGGGGGGGATTTCTCCTTCAAGGCAGCGGTCAATGATCACGTTAGGCTGCGTTTCATTCTTTTTATTTTTATGGCGGTTTGATTGCGGGTGAGGCACTAGTAATGGGGGGGATTTCTCCTTCAAGGCAGCGGTCAATGATCACGTTAGGCTGCGTTTCATTCTTTTTATTTTTATGGCGGTTTGATTGCGGGTGAGGCACTAGTAATGGGGGGGATTTCTCCTTCAAGGCAGCGGTCAATGATCACGTTAGGCTGCGTTTCATTCTTTTTATTTTTATGGCGGTTTGATTGCGGGTGAGGCACTAGTAATGGGGGGGATTTCAGTAGGCAAGAAAATGGCCTTGCCGAAATCCCCCTTCTAATTTCCTTAATTTTGTCACTAGTCAGATACTTTCTGTGGCACACAGAGTTGCGACGTCCCGATCCAATACACTGCTGGAACTCCGATTTGAAGGTGTTTACATGTCCGACTAATTAGAACGATTGCTCAGAAATCTAGGCGTGTGCTTACTTCGATTATGATTTGCTGATTTAAGATAATCAGAGTAATGTGTTTACATGACTAATGATAAACTCGGCATATTGCCATAATCAGTTTAACATTGAAGTGTTAGTCAGCATGTTATCATTCTCAGTATTTAGATAATAACGGGGCCTTCAAGGGAGAAAAATGTGTAGGTGTGGTTTCTTGTCCCATTCTGCCCCTGGACCCATGTTTAGGTCACTGATGTTGTAATCTTTCCTCTTGGTCTACATCTTAGGCTCGTTTCATTCTAATTTTGCTTATGCATAGGTCTAAACTGTGTCTTCGTGTACCCCCCCCCCCCCCCAGATTAGAAGGTTTACTTGAAGTTGTCGAACACGAGATCGCATGCCAATGAAGAATCAAACATATTTCTGGGTTCTGGTGGACCTCTTTCTCATGCTGACTCAGACTGGAGTTGGTGAGTGTAGGAGCGATGCAAAGCAAAGCCATAACATTTGTTCTCCACAATATCAAGAAGAGTCTGAGAATTTGCTCTCTTATGCATCCTGCTAATATTCCTTTAGGTATCAGAGTCATCTCTTACAATGGCCGCCCAACAGTGACCCAGGGACAACACGCAGACTTGACCTGTGAGCTCATAGAGACAGATGAGGAGCTCATCCAGATCTCATGGCAGAAGAGTACCAGGGGTTACCGTGCCAACCACAACTTCTTCCTCATCACCCCTAGCCATGGTCCATCACATGTCAAGGGGCAGGGGGACAGGGTGGGCTTCATTGGGAACACCACTGCGCTGGTGGGCTCTATCCGACTGGGGCATGTGTCCCTGACTGATGAGGGCGTCTACACTTGCATCTTTACAGTGTTCCCCAGTGGGCCATACAAGGCAGAGATCCACCTCAATGTCCAAAGTAAGAGGTTATTTATGATGTATTTCCCCAATGGAATAAATCGTTTGATACAATTTTGTTAAGGGTGTTCCTTTACCAGCTATCCAAGGGTTAGGTTTTAAAGTATAGAAAGACATACATTCATATTAAGTCAATGTCTTTATTGTGTTTTTTTCCCAATAGTTCCTCCTGTGATTTCGGTTGCTGTGGAGACTCCACCCGTGGTTGCTGAGGGGCAGGAGAGCATCTTGGCCACATGCACAGCGGCTAACGCCAAGCCCCCTGCAGATGTACGGTGGAGCACGGCCAGTGCAAGACAACCACTGAGTCTGACAACCTCAACCAACACTACACTGAACCCAGACGACACCGCCACGGTGAGGGTCCACCTGAAGGGAGAGCCCTCCAGGGTCATGCACCAACAGGAGGTTCAGTGCCTGGTGAACCACACCACTCTGAGCCAGCAGAAGGTCGTTCCCTACGAGATAGATATACACTGTGAGTATTCTCAATGACAACAGCCACAGTGTTTCTACTCCATATTAGACACTACAGTAACAGCACATAAATAATGTGGTGCAACTTTTTGCCTATTGTATAGATCCTCCAAATTCGGTCAAAATCATCCTTCATGAGAGCGCACCCCAGGCACCAGCGTTTCAGTGTTTAGTAGACGCCAACCCCCCTCCAACAGAGTTCACATGGAAGAGGTCAGTTGTTCACAGTATTTCATTTCCCCCAACCCATTTTCTAAGGATCAGTGTCTATATCTATGTTTTGCTATGTGTCTACATTTGTCTTAGACTGAATAGATCAAATCTCAGTGAGACCAGGGGCTTGTTGGAGTTAATGAAGGTGGGCCCTGACTTCAGTGGTCTGTACAGCTGTGAGGTGTCCAACCCATACGGAGCAGCATCTGGTTTCCTGTATGTGCATAAAGGTAATGACGTATGTAACTTAGCCGTCTTGACATTGAATTCATTTATTTGAAGCATACATTCTGCAGAACTTGAACGTACACTGCCTGTACAAAACATTAGGAACACCTCCCTAATATTGAGTTGCACCCCCTTTTGCCCTCAGAACCGACTCAATTCGTCGGGGCATGGACTCTACAGGGTGTGGAAAGCGTTCCACAGGGATGCTGGCCCACGTTGACTCCAATGCTTCCCACAGTTGTGTCAAGTTGGCTGGATGTCCTTTGGGTGGTGGACCATTCTTAGAGCACATGGGAAACTGTTCAGCGTGAAAAACCCAGCAACGTTGCATTTCTTGACCCACTCAAACCGGTGCACCTGGCACCTACTACCGTATGCCGTTTTAAAGGCACTTACATATTTTGTGTTGCCCATTCACCCTCTGAATGGCAGACATACACAATCCATGTCCCAATTGTCTCAAGGCTTAAAAATCCATCTTTAACCTGTCTCCTTTCCTTCATCTACACTGATTGAAGTGGATTTAACAAGTGACATCAATAAGGGATCATAGCTTTCACCTGGTTAGTCTGTCATGGAAAGAGTAGGTGTTCCTAATGTTTTGTACACTCAGTATATATTTCCAGCTCTGTTTTCAACACAAAGTTATGTTCCATTATTGTTACTTATCATTTTTAAGAAAGGGTAGATTGTTGGAGAATGAAGGTTCTGTTTTTCCTATTTGCAGTTGATCAGCGCTCCGTTGTACCAGTAACCTTGTGGGTTTTCTTCCTCATCCTCCCCCTCTTCCTCTGCGTTGTAACTCTATCTCTCTGGCTGTTATTTTCCAGAGGACCCCTGAGAGAGAGGTAACATTGTTCAACTTCAGGACAAACTGTGTACACACACCTTTATTGACAAGTATATATCATTATATGTTGCTGCTTTGTCTAAAATTATATGTACAGTACCTTCAGAAAGTATTCACACCTCTTGACTTGTTCCACACTTTGTTGTTACAGCCTGAATTTAAACTGGATTAAATGTAGATAAAAAAAAGCAGAAATTGAATATCCCTTTGAGCTGGTTATTCCAACGTGCCATTGGAACACAGGAGTGATGGTTGCTGATAATGGGCCTCTGTATGCCTATGTGGATATTCCATAAAACATCAGCCGTTTCCAGCTACAATACTCATTTACAACATTAACAATGTCTATACTGTATTTCTGATCAATTTGACGTTATTTTAATGGACAAAACTTTTGAACGGAAGTGTATATTTAATCAATTTTGAATTCAGGCTGTAACACAAAAAGAAATGGAATAAGTAAAGGGGTATGAATACTTTCTGAAAGCACTATGTGTTCTTTGCAGAGCCATGGCACTGTTTTTTTGTAGTGGAGAGGCCATCCAAAACCCAGGAAGGGTAAGCCGTAAAGAACTGCAGGATTCTCCAGCTTGCGAGTCCGTTGAGAAACAGAAAGGCGCGGTTTGATAAGGATTGTGTTGATTGGATAACATGAGGGGTTTCTCGATGTTAAAAGCAGGGCCATGTTTTTGTGCTCTTGCCTTTTTTATGTTTACATGTTCTAACTAGCATCTAAACGGTTTAGAAGTTCACAGCACACTACTGTACTCAAGTGTGAAGATGATTTCTATGGGGATTTCTATGTTTTTGTTATGGTCTTAACTGTTTATGTAAAAAATTTCAGACACAGTTTAGTTAGTCGTAATGGTAAAACTGTACCTCGACATACGAGATTGTATTGGGCGTAAGAGTATACAGCATTAATCATTTGAATGATAAAAATTCCTCAAGCAAGTTTAAATTTCACTGTATTTGTGTAGACCTATTATGTCATACAGTATTGTGTTGGAATGTAGCAGTTACTTTTGTATAAAATAGCTACATGGTTTGACCATTTGAGGGCACGTTTCCTTCATTCCTAGTGCAAAGGATTTTTTTAGGTTGACCTGTGTGTATAGTATACTATATTCTGTATGTGCCTGTGGCAACATTACAGGCTTAGGTCTGACAGTTGCATAGATCTATCTTAAATGGGATCTATTTAAAACACAAGCTCAAAAAACACTTTTTTCATCTCAAAATATTATTTAATAAGAGGCTAACAAAGAACTACTCTGGAATGCCTTACAAAAGAGATGATAATAATCTGTTTTAAAGACTGGTAAGTTCCTAATTTTAACAGAAATAATACTGTAACACAACTAAACAATACTGAAAGTTAAAATACACATTTCACTAGTGTTAATACTAAAGAGAGGGGAGGCAGTAACGTGGCTATTTATAGTCTAGTCCTGGTCATTTGTGCTTCTCCTTGCTCCTATTGATAGACACAGTTGTCTGTTGCCATCAGTGACCAAAAGGCTTCATTTTAAACCAGACCACCACCTGCTACTCATAATTAGCAGGGTTGAAGTTTTTTCTTTTCTTTTTTCTTTGGGATGGAGGGTTCATCTTTTGTTCACTGAAATTTGTCAATTGGAAAATAGTTAGGTATGGAGGACTGGGGGCATTCCCCTAGAAATTGAATAGCTTGAGTCCATAAATGTTTGAAATGCTCTCTCAACCCATTTAAACTGACACCTGTGGTGCACAGGATGCTTGTTCTGATGCTATTACTATTTTAATATGAGGCTCCGTACTGGCCTTAATAATACTGTGACTCTTAGTTGTGGGTACTGGCTGGCAATCTTCAGGGGTGAGTCTTAGGCTGTGGAGTGCAGGGACACTGTCAAAATGCTTCTATTCTCTGTCCCCAAATCCTAGCCCTTAGTCCAAGGCCTGTGCTCTGCCATTTTGCTGTCGCCTTTTGAGGAAAAGGCTACGTATTCACTAAGAGGATCAATCTTCATCAATCTTCCACGGCACGGTAGTTTATTGGAATTCTCTGTGTTCATAGGGGACACCCGTGGACAATGCGCAGCACCTGTCTATCCCTGTCAATTATCCCATACTAAAACCACATTTGTGCTTTTGCACTCCTAACTCAAGGGCTGGGTATTTAAGTGCTGAACACTATGTATTCTATTGTTGTCGTCAGTGCCCGAGAAGTAAACATTAAAAAAGCAATCCGCTCGACCCTGAAAGCTGGAGGCTTCCATTGCAAGAATGTTTTAATTACATTCCGAAGTGGAGACGAGGCAGTGTTCAGAAATTGTTCTTGTTGGAAGTTGTATTTTTAGGGCCCGTCTTTCCTTGACGGGTGTTTTTTGTCAGCACTCAAGGATGATCAGTTGAAAGCTTGTGCTCAAATAGGATTTACTATGGTAGGTTAGTCTTTGGCTGGCAAACTGGAAGAGGTTATTTTTTTTTTTTTTTCAGAGTGCAACATGAAAATGGAAAAGTGGTCAAGCATTTCTTCATAGTTTCTTTGTTATTTATTAAAATGTATTTTAAGGGCAAATTGATGTACAAAGACAGAGATCCTAATTTGAGGTGTCAATTAGCAAAGTGAACATATTTAAAGTAGTTGTAGGAAGGACAACTATTGAAAAGATTATACATGGCTTTGGTGTTCTTGCAAAGGGTACTTTATATATTGTAATGACATGCTTTGCTCTTGGATGTGCTCACCGGTAAGCACTGTAAGTCACAGTGGAAAAACAAGGCTCTAGATGAATGTACTTCAGTCAAGATGAGGTGGTTATGACGGGATGGCATAAGCGAGGGGACCGCAGTTACGTTGTCTGGTGTTCACATTCTAACAATGAAGTGCTACTTTAACTGGCAGCAAGCCTTTGGTCTATCTATCAATGGTCTATCTTTGGTGCATGACCCATATATGTGCTTGATATCACTCTGTATGTGGAATATAAGAGACCATTCATTATATAGTTATTGATATATATATATAGACCGTTCATTATATATTTATTGATACAGTGACCATTAAACTATTACTCTTCATTCTTCTAAACTGAAATTAGGAAACTTCATCCCTTTGATTATTTGACCACTATGACTTTTGTTTTTACAGGTGTACTTACCATAAACTCTGTCTCTATTTTCTCTCTCTTGATGACCAAGTGTTTAAATAACCCCAGAGTATATGAGTAAGAACTTCAATTGATACCTACAACAATCATGCTGTGATCGTGAGGCATACATTCGATTGTGGGCTTGAAGGAGAGCACAGGTTTGAGTGGCACCTGAGTGCATCTGTTGTGCGTCTGAAATAGGGCACTCCTGATTGTCTTTAGAAAGGAATGATGGGGAGAGACTGGGGTCGGGGTTCAGGGAAGGGGGCAGACTTGTTGAAGAAGAAAATAGACTCCATTCCATCTGTCTGAACATTTCTGCTAGACAGTGGGGTTTGGACACATGATCAGGGTAAAGCTTTAAAAGAGCCCAAGCAACCACGCCCAAAAGTTCACTTCCCTTCCCCTCTTGATTGTTGGGACACAAGTTGGTCTCTGTGTGTGTATTGTGTGTGTCTCCGCTGGTCTTTCTTCCTTGACTTCTTGACCGTCTGAGGCAGGCTTAACATCATGTCTGACACAGAGGATATTGTGGAGGAATACGAGGAGGATGAGGAGGCTGAAGAAGAGCAGGAGGAGGACGAGGTAGATGAGGAGGAGAGGGAACACATTGAGGGGAGCGAGGGGGAGACCAAGCCACGGAACAAGTACATTACCAACATCGCTCCTCCCAAGCTACCCGACGGCGAGAAGTTAGACTTTGATGACCTCCACCGCAAGAGGCTGGAGAAGGACTTCAATGACCTGCAGAGCCTGATCGAGATGCACTTCTCCAGCCGCCAGAAAGAGGAGGAGGAGCTGGTGGCCCTCCGCAGCCGCATCGAGCGCCGCCGTGCCGACCGTGCCGAGCAGCAGCGTGTGCGCGCTGAGCAGAACATTGAGCGCCAGGCCCGTCTTGCTGAGGAGCGGACCCGCCGGGAAGAGGAGGCCAAGCTCCGCGCCGAGGAGGATGCCAGGAAGAAGAACGTCTTCTCCAACAAGGCGTTCGGCGGCTACATACAGAAGGGGGACGTGAAGAAGGGCAAGAAGCTGACGGGGCGCGAGAAGAAGACCAAGACTCTGTTGGAACGCCGCAAGCCCCTCAACATCGACCACCTCAACCAGGAGAGGCTGGTGGAGAAGTCCCGCGAGCTTTGGCTGTGGCTGCGCCAGCTGCACGCTGAGAAGTTTGACCTGGCGGAGAAGCTGAAGAGGCAGAAGTACGACATGAACGTGCTGCGGAACGGCATCAGCGACCACCAGAGGGGCTCCAAGGTGGCCAAGGTGACCCGCGGGGCGAAGAAGTTACGTTAGTCACACAGCAACAACCCCAACATGATCAGATTAGCCTAGCTGTTTTAGGAGCGTTTTAGGTACAACCACCTGCTTCTCTTTATCATATTTCCTGAGGATTGGGTTTAGGCCTGCTTGTTTATTTGTTTTGTTTGTTTGCAGGTTTCTACACTATACCGTTAGCTAAGCAGGTCTATAACTGATCAGCCTACATAATGTATTTACAGGTTTTGCACAGGCTGTCATTTTCTTTGGTGACTCTAGTTGTCTGATGTAAACATTTTAATATGCTTCGAGTTATATGGTTACTGATATCGTATTCACAGATCAAGCTAATTGTTTGAATGCTGTTAATATAGTTTTGATTGATCATTCTAATAAAATGTGTGAATGTTGGGTGCAGTTTTGGTCGTTATTATACCTAAGCAGTCTTTGTAGCTGGTTAGTTAAATTCCTCTCTTTCTACTGTGAGGGTAACTGAAACAGTCAAATGCAAGCTATCTCGCCAAAGGATAAATGTACTACATTGCAAAATGTTCTTTTTTTACACATTAACGTACACCTCATGAATGTTTATTTGTTTGTCTTGGTCCTTTTCTGATGGTTGAAACATGGGTCGTGCCTGACAGGTGTGGCACAGATGGAACTGTAAAGAGCTAATTTAGTCTCTGCCATGCTCAGGGTGGGGAATGCAGTTGTATTGACCTGCAGAGTCTTGGCCAGAAGGAGTTAACTATGGGTTAAAATTCCAATAAGGGGTTTCCCCACATTCAAGTCAATGGGTGGCTGTTGGGTGGACTGCTGGCCATATTGAGTACCCAGAATCCAGAATTCTATTTCTATGGATCCCACTATCTTAACTGCCCCTCTGGGTGATAGATGTCATTCCATTGATGGGTGTTTACAGTCAGGCATCTCGGGCCATCCACCAATCAACAGGAGACACAATGGATGCATCTATGGTACTCAATGGCAATGATGTACTGTATTTTTGTATTTAACCTTTATTTAACTAGGCAGGTCACTTAAGAACAAATTCTCATTTACAATGACGGCCTACCCCGGCCAAACCCGGACGACGCTGGGACAATTGTGTGCCACCCTATGGGACTCCCAATCACGCCCCGGATGTGATGCAGCCTGGAGATAATACATATCAATCCATTATATGAGGCGGTATAATTTACTCAACCAATTTTAGTGCTAAAGAGTATCAACAAACATATTATCAGATGTACTTGCACTACTGAGAAGTTATTTAGCTGGAGTTGTGTCGTATTGGGGCTGTTTGGTACTTACTGGAGACAGTAGTCTGGACAATCACTAGAGGGCGCTAAGTGACCAGTTTACAGTTGAACGTGTGAATGTATCTTTTCTTTACACCGTCTATAGCATGCACAACTTGGCACTCATTGATGTAATGAGTACTGTGCATACCTCATCCATAAGAGGTTTCCTCCCCTCCTGTTTTCCTCTACACTTGTGAACCCTTAGCTCTGTGCTTCACAGTTACCTGTTTCTACTGGCAATTCTCCCCTCAACTTCTGAACTATTCTGGAAAAACAATCAAATTGTCACTTGGCAACAACAAATCAATGAACTGAAATGAAAGCTGTGTCATAATAGGGAATGCAATTGGGGACAATTTTTCTGCCGTCCAGTTTTGATTGTCGTTTAGGCTGGCCTCACTATTGCCGAGAGCTGCTTGTAACCATAAGAACAAATTTAAGCCTTCCAGGCATTGCTACAGTATATGCCAACAGGTTTCCATAGAGACTGCGGTAGGCCAACTCAGCAATCAGGGCCCCTCCCTCCCCACTCTGCTGAAAGGGCTGGAAGTTGGTATTGATGGAAGTGTAGAAACGTCTGGATTGACTCCATCTCAGACAGGATCAGTCCAGAGGCAGTTGATCTACTTACTAGATTCAGTTTGAGTTAGTCTCTGCGTCAGCAAGCAAGTCCACGTGGGGATGTGTGTGAGCGTTGAATTCATGGAATGAAAATCCATTGTCGCTGAATTTTGTTATGTTTTATGATGATTTATAGGTGCTTTGTTTAGGTTAAAGAATGATGCATATAGTTATTGGGTTGAACTGACAAGCTGTAACTGCTAATTATGTGTACACTATAGTCATTTATCTTCGCCCACTACGGATAATATGAAATGTACTGTCTTATACACTAGCTCAACAATCTCACATCAACTCACAGAATGACACATGGTTCCCAATCAAAAGTCTGCATGCTTGTTCAAGAGCATCTTCAAAACAATATAGCTCTAACCAGAGCTATTCTGCGTCAATTAGCATTTCAAATCCTAAAATGTTCCTGTTAGTGTGTTGGGATGCACATGCACTCTTGAAACGTGACCCTGTTTGTGTGATTAGAGGCTAGATCTGAATGTGTGTGTGTGTGTGTGTGTGTGTGTGTGTGTGTGTGTGTGTGTGTGTGTGTGTGTGTGTGTGTGTGTGTGTGTGTGTGTGTGTGTGTGTGTGTGTGTGTGTGTGTGTGTGTGGAGGAAATCTGGAGCAGGAAATATGTTTGTTAGATGTAGATGTGGATCCATGATTAGACTTAGAAAGAGAAGATTGGTGGGTGGTTGAAAGGATATGCTGTGGTGACGCCGTATGCCACTGTACTGTAGGCATCCACCTGTAGGTTCATTAAGGGCCTGTGTGTTTCAGGTTTTGCATGCTGCCTTTAAATTATTACCATTGTCAGTTGTGGAAAGTGGCCTTTAATTGGTTAAATGGAGTCATGATTAGATAGCCTGTGAGTAATTACTGATAGAGAAATAACACTTAGAATCTGCTCCTGGGGTTCGGGAGATAGCGCTAAATATCCACTGAAGCCTTTTGTTTACAAAAGCGCAACTTTTAGTTGGTTAAACAACTTATAATAACACAGAACTTTGCAATCTGTACCGAAGTTTCTGTCAAGCTAAGTGTGAATAACAACCACTAAGTGCAGTAGAAGAGACTATTGTCTGTTTGTGTGAGGAAAGGCGTCTGAGAAAGTCAGGGCTACCCACCGCAT
Source organism: Salvelinus fontinalis (assembly GCF_029448725.1). Lineage (NCBI taxonomy): Eukaryota > Metazoa > Chordata > Actinopteri > Salmoniformes > Salmonidae > Salvelinus > Salvelinus fontinalis. The sequence goes on along the minus strand of NC_074675.1, from coordinate 12,359,237 downwards.
TTCAGTCCCAAAGTATAATGTGCTGTGCCACTCACACAGCCGATGTGCTACTGCATCTGACTCAACCGTTATTTCAAGGGGAATGTGGTACATACTGTCCCTTGTAGACTAAAGGACACATCCGCGGGCCTATAGTAATTATACGAGTAAGTAGCCTCATCGATTTAGAATGGACAGAGATTGAAACGCAGGTAAAGGACAGAAACTTCAAACATCTTGTGATCACAGCAGGTGTCTGAGCTATGCCCTCTATCAATTGGCATTTATAAGTCTGTCTTTTCATCTCTATGGAGACCCAACAACCACTGAACAGTGGGCTGAATCCATTATGGAGCCACTCTTTGCAGTGGATTTGGAGAGACACATTTTCTCGAGTTGAACCCAAATCAAATAACCTGTGTTTGAAGTAATCATTAGGTTGATTTGAATTCCTCTGTGAATGGAATCCTCAATATAGGCTTGATTTGAGCCCACTAGTTGCTATTAGGAGAACCACAGGGAGGCACTGAAGTAACAATCTCATCTGGCTAATTGTATTCTCTAGATTATTGTGACTAATCAGGAGACGTGAGGTAGATATATGGGGTTGGGTTGTTATGTGGATGTAAGGTTTATTGTACATTATACACACACAGACAGATACTGCAGTGACACAAACAGCGTGCGCCAGAGGGAAGATATCAGAGCTGCTTCTCTCTAGCCTGTGGATAAATTAGTCTGCCCGGGAGACAGTGTCATGAGGGCTTATCTCTACCCAGCTCCAAATTGAGGTGGGACCTGCTACCAGCCAGCGGTATGAAGAAGATTTATCCCCTCCGACAGGGACATTCATCTCCACGCCTCCCTAGTCTCCACTGAGGTTACAGGCCCTGGTTCCTCTGGCCATTTAAAGAGCCGGTGTCACTCCTCCAGCATGCATACCATTAGGACCACTTCCCCACCTCATCATAGGCCTTTCAGAGGACATTCAAGTAGCGTGTTAGCTGGCTTTGTATTGCAGATGGGTGAAATAATGTACTGCTATCATTCAATCAAGCAGACAGTGAGGCTTTATAATGTGCATGAGGATAGGGGTGATCTCGTGTGTGTACCCAGTCTATGATGGATATGCCCTGTGAACTTTATGCGACATCTCTAACTGCTTTAACACAGTACTTAGCTCTCTGTGAGTCTCAGTTCAAGTGCACAAATGAGGGGTACTTGAGTGGCAAAATAAACAGATGCGCAGTACATTCTGTTCCAGAGATTCTGAGTGGAGCGTTTTTTGGTTAAGCTCATTCATTAAGGCAGAGCCTTAAAACCTCAGAGGATGTAGTGAACTTTGTCTTGTTGCATTGCTGGCATTGTTGCATTATTGTTTCTACTTTCGTAGACGTGTATTTATTTGTAGCGGGAAAGGCTGGTGGGAGGAGCTATAGGAGGACGGGCTCATTATAATGGCTGGAATGGAATCAATGGAACGTAGTCAAACATGTGTTTGAAGTGTTTGGTACCATTCTATTGATTCCATTCCAGCCATTATGATGAGCCCGTCCTCCTATAGCTCCTCCCACCAGCTCCTCTGGTGTGTGTGTGTGTGTGTGTGTGTGTGTGTGTGTGTGTGTGTGTGTGTGTGTGTGTGTGTGTGTGTGTGTGTGTGTGTGTGTGTGTGTGTGCACGCGCCCTGGCATGTGTGGGTACGCTAAATATAAACCCATTCCATTATACCTAACAGCGGACCGTCAGCTGAGCCCACTGACATACTGTAAGACACAGGGCCAATGGATGACTCATCGCTTTAGAGGAGTGGGAGTCTGGCAGCTCATTCATAGAAAACACAGCTCCTCTACAATGCTGGCTGTCTGACATCAGCTGTCTGCTAGGCTAGCGCAGGGGTAAGTCAGGGCTAACACAGCCCACTGACCTGGCTGCCTCGTCAATGAATGGCCTGTTGGTGTTATGCGTCATGGTAAGTTGCATTAAGAAATAGTTTTCCTTTAGTGAATAATTGCTATCCATCTACTAGTCATTGTTAGCTAAGCCCAGTAAGTAGTGTGTGGATACATTGGAATCTTTTGTATCCTAGTAGTGCCAGTGTGAGTTTTTCTGCATGCTTGTGGTGTTTTCGGGATGCTGAGACATTTTCCCGGCACAGCTGTTGCTGCGGACATTTGTGGATAAGTGAGCTGCCGGGAGGTGAGCTGTAAATCTTTGTGAGTCGATGGGCTTGATGAACAGCTGCATCAAGAGTCACGCTCATGTCCTCCCACCGTGTCCTCTCACTGTCTCTCCCGGTGATTCACGCCGCCTCGCCATCTCTGCACAGCATGTAAATCAACCCAACAAGTGGAGGGCTCTGATCCCAGCTCCATCCTGTTATTATCACTTGCTGGGACTCAGAGCCGGTGACAAGAGAGTACCACCAAACTGCACCTGTTGTGCCGGATATAACGCAGTGATGGCCGTGAAGGCTCAGGTTTCCAAATTAAACGACAGAAAGAGAAAAGGCCTCCCACGTCCTTTAATTGCTATTCTCAGACAGGCTTTAGTGAAGCACTGACTGTGAGACAGGGGAACAGGGTAGCTCAGGCACACGGGTACACAGAACACCAGCCAGGTGGCGTCGTGTCTTTCCCTTGGCTGATGAGGTCTCTAGAGAGAAGCCTGTGTGCGTCACGGCCAAACACTGTCTAGAGAGAACAAGAGTTGATTCATGTCTTTGGAGTTATGATAGTAGCACGGTTTGACCTATACTGCAGCTAGCTTGATCAATTGGAGGAAGAGATTTGTTTTTTTTCTATATAAAAATGTTCTTAATTATTTCTGGTAATTAGTTTGGGTTCTCTAATGGAGGCCCTGTTAACCACAGGATTCCATTTGATCCCAGACCCTATCCCCAATGTACACAACTCAGGAGAATATGATAATTAATGACAACCGCATTCAGTGCATAATCAACTATAAAATGTTCCGCCAGTTTCTGTTGCTGTCTCTAAATGCCCATACGTGGCACCCTGCTGAGACTTGAGCAGCTCTCATTCTGAAGACGTGTAGTTCAGAATCCCCATCGCCGGAGTAAACATGAATTAACATGTCGTGGTTATTCATGGGACTGGATGCTCGTGTCAAAGCAAATTAGTGAGGTGGGAAGTGTACTGAAAGTTGATTTCAGTGTGTTCTTGTCCGCGGGGTAAAACGTCTATTTTGGGCCACTTATATCAATACGTTTGCATCACAACCTTTCATCTTTCCCCCCTGTGATTGCGGTAGCTGGCGGAAGAAAAGGGTTTCAACAGCCGTGGTTGACACTGACAGCTCCATAGGCCCCCTCGGTTCAGTTTTCTTCTTGTTGCTTCCATCCACTGGATGATATATCTATATTCAAATCATTTCAAATGTAAATTCAGAAATACAAAATGTACAATAAAAATTTTGTCAAAGCTTATTACATATACAAGATTGAAGCAATTACTGTCCAAAAACAAGATAATGTAATGAATACAGGCAAAATAAGAAGTTAATAACTCCGGTCCGCCTCCTTAACCACTACCTTTCACCACCTTATCATCTGGCCTAGCAGCCTCTTTCCATATGAGAGTAGTGTTAATAGGAAATCAATACTGTGTGTTCTAGATGAGCTGCAATCAGGGGAAATCTCTCAGCAGATAATAGCAGTGTGTCTGTCTCTCCTACTGATGAGCCTGTGTCAGCCAGTCTGAATATTATAAACTCAGCAAAAAAAGAAACGTCCCTTTTTCAGGACCCTGTCTTTCAAAGATAATTCGTAAAAATCCAAATAACTTCACAGATCTTCATTGTAAAGGGTTTCACAACACTGTTTCCCATTCTTGTTCAATGAACCATAAATAATTAATGAACATGCACCTGTGGAACAGTCGTTAAGACACTAACAGCTTACAGACGTTAGACAGTTAAGGTCACAGTTATAAAAACTTAGGACACTAAAGAGGCTGACTCTACTGACTCTGAAAAACACCAACAGAAAGATGCCCAGGGTCCCTGCTCATCTGTGTGAACGTGCCTTAGGCATGCTGCAAGGAGGCATGAGGACTGCAGATGTGGCCAGGGCAATAAATTGCAATGTCCGTACTGTGAGACGCCTAAGACAGCGCTACAGGGAGACAGGACGGACAGCTGATCGTCCTCGCAGTGGCAGACCATGTGTAACAACACCTGCACAGGATCGGTGCATCCGAACATCACACCTGCGGGACAGGTACAGGATGGCAACAACAACTGCCCGAGTTACACCAGGAACGCACAATCCCTCCATCAGTGCTCAGACTGTCCGCAATAGGCTGAGAGGCTGGACTGAGGGCTTGTAGGCCTGTTGTAAGGCAGGTCCTCACCAGACATCACCGGCAACAACGTCACCTATAGGTTCAAACCTACCATCGCTGGACCAGACAGGACTGGCAAAAAGTGCTCTTCACTGACGAGTCGTGGTTTTGTCTCACCAGGGGTGATGGTCGGATTCGCGTTTATCGTCGAAGGAATGAGCGTTACACCAAGGCCTGTACTCTGGAGCGGGATTGATTTGGAGGTGGAGGGTCCGTCATGGTCTGGGGCGGTGTGTCACAGCATCATCGGACTGAGCTTGTTGTCATTGCAGGCAATCTCAACGCTGTGCGTTACAGGGATCCTCCTCCCTCATGTGGTACCCTTCCTGCAGGCTCATCCTGACATGACCCTCCAGCATAACAATGCCACCAGCCATACTGCTCCTTCTGTGCGTGATTTCCTGCAAGGAATGTCAGTGTTCTGCCATGGCCAGCGAAGAGCCCGTATCTCAATCCCATTGAGCACATCTGGGACCTGTTGGATCGGAGGGTGAGGGCTAGGGCCACATTTTATTGTTATTTAAAATGTATTAAATATCTATGTTTGTTCTCACCCATCTACACATAATACCCCATAATGACCAAGTGAAAACATTTTTGGGGAAAATGAAATGCAGAAATAGCTCATTTACATAAGTATTCACACCCCTGAGTCAAAACTTTGTAGAATCACCTTTGGCAGCGATTACAGCTGTGAGTCTTACTGGGTAAGTCTTTAAGAGGTTTCCACACCTGGATTGCACAACTTTGTCCATTATTATTTAAACAATTCTTCAAGATCTGTCAAATTGGTTGTTGATCATTGCTAGACAACCATTTTCAGGTCTTGCCATAGATTTTTGAGTAGATTTAAGTCAAAACTGTAACTCCAACACTTGGGAACATTCCCTGTCTTCTTGGTAATCAACTCCAGTATAGATTTGCCCTTGTGTTTTAGGTTATTGTCCTGCTGAAAGGTGAATTTATCTCCCAGTGTCTGGTGGAAAGCAGACTGAACCAGGTTTTTCTCTAGGATTTTGCCTGTGCTCAATTCCATTTCTTTTTATTCTGAAATACTCCCCAGTCCTTAATGATACAAGCATACCCATAACGTGATGCAGCCACCACTGTGCTTGAAAATAAGGAGAGTGGTACTCAGTAATGTGATGTATTAGATTTGCCCCAAACAAAACACTTTGTATTCAGGACGGACAGTGAATTGCAGTATTAATTGAGTGACTTGTTGCATACAGGATGCATGTTTTGGAATATTTTTATTCTGTACAGTCTTCCTTCTTTTCACTCTGTCAGTTAGGTTAGAATTGTGGAGTAACTACAATGTCGTTGATCCATCCTCAGTTTTCTCCTATCACAGCCATTAAACTCTGTAACTGTTTTAAAGTCACCATTGGCCTCATGGTGAAATCTCTGAGTGGTTTCATTCCTCTCCGGCAACTGAGTTAGGAAGAATGCCTGTATCTTTGTAGTGACTGGGTGTATTGATACATCATCCAAAGTGTAATTCGTAACTTCACCATGCTCAAAAGGATATTCAATGTCTGCTTTTTTAATGTTGATCTATCTACCATTAGGTGCCCTTCTTTGCGAGGCATTGGAAAACCTCCCTGGTCTTTGTGGTTGAATCTTTGTTTGAAATTCACTGCTCGACTGAGGGACCTTACAGATAATTGTGAGTCCATACAACTTATTATGTGACTTGTTAAGTACATTTTTCCTCCCGAACCTAATTAGACTTGCCATAACAAAGGAGTCGAATAATTATTGACTCAAGACATTTCAGCTTTTCATTTTTTATTAATTTTTAAAAATGTCTTAAAAAACTTTGACATGATGGGTATTGTGTGTAGGCCAGTGACCAAAGAAATCTCAATTTAATCCATTTTAAATTCAGGCTGTAACATTAAAATGTGTTGATAAAGTTGAGGGGTGTGAATACTTTCCGAGGGCACTGTATATCTACCCTTGTGGACTAGATCATTCATATTGCACTGAAACCTGGGATAATAATAAAGTAGGGAAACCGTGAGGGAAAATACTAAGCCGCCTTCAAGGTACATGTCAAGATACAGAATTATATCACATTATTGCAATAATAATAATTAGTGCAATAGCAATGAAACAAAATACCTGCTTCTGTTACTTTTGTGTTGTCATGACTACCGTGCAAAACACCATGTTATATAAGATGGTCGTAACTCGGATCATTGAGCATTGCCATTCCCAAGTGCCGTCTATAAAACGCTGGTTGGGTTTTAATGGGATGGCTTTATATAACAGTCTGGCATCAACCATTTCAAACATGTTATTTGACATTTTCCATACAGACCAAACCAACAATAACACAGAGCAATCATCACATACGTACACATAAAATAACAACAAGAAGTAGACAGATACACAGTCCCCTCCCCCCCTCCTCATCGTGGGGGACAAAAATAAAGTGATGCCCATGCCTTCCATTAATGAAACAAGTTAGAATAGACACATTTGTAATAATGTCACTGTAGAGTCCTTTTTTGACAATGGTTCTTCTAATTGAGAAAAGAGGGCAGGCTTCCAGGTGTCTGTCACTGCTCCAATGTCATTTATCACTTCACCTTTCACCCTCTGTACTCCTGTTTCACTGGTCATACAAACAGCTGTCCACCACAGAGTACATCCAGAATAATACTTGTTTTTTCACAATATAGAGAGTTTTGTGTTGTTGAAGTGTCATTACTAGCTTTTGCCTCTTATATACAGTAATATATAATAGTTATTTTATATAATAGTGCTGCCACCAAGTAAATATATATCATTTTTATTTAATTTATTTAACCTTTATTTAACTAGGCAAGTCAGTTTATTCTGTACAGGCTTCCTTCTTTTCACTCTGTCAGTTAGGTTAGACAACACAGCATGCTAGCAACACAACATGGCAGCAGCACAACATGGTACAAACATAATAGGGCACAGACAACAGCACAAAGGGCAAGAAGGTAGAGACAACAATAGATCACGCGAAGCAGCCACAGCTGTCAGTAAGAGTGAGACAGGTGAGATCAGTAATAGGTCCTGGACATGGGTGAATCAGTGTGCATTGCATTCTAATCTCTGTTTTGACATAACACAGATTTACTGTACTGAAAGCAGCAATGTTTATGGATGCATTTGGAATTATATTTTAGGAAATAATTTATTGAAATCACCAGATTGGAAATAGACGGCCGCTTGTTGAATTGTTTCTCATCCTATTAGAGAGAACAGCATCAGGTGTCATAGCGTTCCACGTCCCCACTGTATCTTTATCCTTTAGATAAACACTCCATTTCCCCCAGCGTCTACCTAGTTAATATTAACAATCTGAGGGCACAATGAGTTTATTCTTGGCAATTTCCCCTAAATTGTAGCTGATGTAGCAGGTGGTTTGTTGTCGTTAGGCCAGTCCTGTCTCCTCCAAGTCCTCTTCTAACAGCAGCCCTGCTGAGTGACTGCCAGGAACTATCAGACGCTCAGGAAATGACAAAGCTTTAATGACATGTTGCATCAATAGGCCAATGTGGAGCTATTAGCCAACGCTGACTTATAGATGCATCAAAATGCCAAAAGGGGGGGTTTAGTGAAGGACCTCACCGCAGAGAACACTGCTACTTGGTAGCTTTCATTAACAAGGAGCCTAATGGAACCACCCTTCTTTAGCCTGTTTTTATCCATGTTGTGGATCAAAAGGACGTTGAGCTGTCTGGTACCCTTACTGAGAGATCAAAACATCTCTGTCCAGTGTACATATTATCCTCATCAGAGATGAGAAAGCTTCAATACTGTGTCTGGTCAGACTGACCAAGGGAGGCCGTAGTTTGTCGTGATTTACACATTGACATAACTTACATTTTTTTATGTTTGTTTATGCTATTCACATTACACTGAGGCATATACAATATAAAGACCCATCAAAACTATATTTTACTTTAGACCTCCCGCTGGTGCATTTTAGGCACTTGTGGGAAGTTAAATTACTGCAGCTTTTCTTCCTTTCAAACGACTTATCTGTAATTCATCGTTAATAGTTTACCTAGCTATTTACAGATGATCTAATTTTGCTCTTATGTAGCTTTGTCAACTATGTGTGTGTTTTCAATACCTGTCCACTCCTCTTCCTGTAGGCTTTACACACGCGTCCCACCCCTTGGCTACAACCCTTCTAATTTAGTGTACCCTATGTGGAATTCCTGGTCTCTTGCAATGTTTGGAACTGCCGATCTGCGGTCAAGAACGCCGAGTTCATCTCAGCCTATGCTGCCCTTCAGTCCCTAGACTTTTTGCCCTGGACGGAGACATGGATCACCCAGCTGCTCTCTTTTCATTCGACTACGTGTTCTCTCTTAGTCCGAGAGCAACTGGTCATCGCGGTGATGGCACAGGGCTACTCATTTGTCCTAGGTGGAGATTTCCTCTTCTCTCCCTCACCCACCTGTCCATCTCCTCATTTGAATTGCATGCTGTCACTATCACTTGTCCACTCAAGCGTAATTTTTTATGTCATCTATCGCCCACCCTTGGAGAGTTCCTCAATGAGCTTGACACCTTGGTAAGCTCATTTCCTGACGATGGCTCACCGCTCATCGCACTGGGCCACTTCAATCTCCCAACATCTGCCTTCGATTAATTTCTTTCAACGTCTTGCTTTCTCCTCCTTGCCTCTTTTGACCTCACCCTTTCCCAGACCTCTCCCACTCACAAGGCAGGCAATATGTTTGACCTCATCTTTACTAGAGGCTGTTCACCTACTAATCTCATCGCAACCCCCCTCCAGTTCACTAGTAATGATCACTACTTTTCTGTCTCTCTCTCCTCCAACCCCACCCACTCAGCCCCTGCCCAGATGGTCATGTGTCATCGCAATCTTCGCTCTCTCTCTCCCACTACTCTCTCCTCTTCTATTCTATCATCTCTCCCTTCTGCTAAATCCTTCTCCCTCCTGTCTCCTCATTCTGCTTCCCTCGACCCTACTTTCCTCCCTTTACGCATCCTATGACTCGCTCTGTCCCCTTTCTTCCTGGCTGTCTCGGCCCTCCCCTTCTCCTCAGAGGCCGAGTGACTCATTGTGAGCTTACAGAACAGGGCAGCTGAGTGAAAATTGAAGAAAAATTAACTTCCGGATGACCTACCATCCTTTCACACCCTCCACTCTACCGTCGCTTCCTCTGTACCTGCTGCTAAAGCCACTTTCTATCACTCTAAATTTCTATCACCCTAACCCTAGGAAACTCTTTTTCACCTTCTCCTCCCTCCTTATTCCTCCACTACAAGACCATGGCACTTGCCTACTGAGCAGCATGATGAACTGCCCCTCCTTACTTTCAAGCTATGCTCAAACTCTACACCCCAATCCGAATACTCCATTCTACCACTTCTGGTCTTTTGTCCCTCCCACCCCTAGGGGAGGGCAGCTCCCACTCAGCCCAGTAAAAGCTCTTCTCTGTCGTGGCACCCCAATGGTGGAACCAGCTTCCCCCTGAAATTAGGACAGCAGAGTCCCTGCCCATTTTCCGAAAACATCTGAAACCTGAGTCATAAATAATCCCTCATTTTTCCCCCCGCTACTAGCACTGAATTTACGGATAGCAACTTTATTGAGCTATAAACACACATTTCATATAAAACAAATGTCAGCAGAGAAGAATAATTCAAATCCAACATTTTCTCTATTTCTGTTCATTTGTTTCTTTTTTTCTGGCATAGTTGTGCTCACTGCAAGATCCTTTGGAGCTGTTTGGTTGTAAGCACTGTAATTATCATAAATTATGCCCTCTAAACTTAGAAGAACACATAATGCCTTCCAGTCCAAGGGAGGGAGTAAGTCATTCTTATTATCGTCTTGTCAGAGCGCGGCGAAATGCTTACATTGTGGTGCGTGTCAGACACCACTTTAGGAGCAAGGGGGCTATGGGAGAATAAAAGTAATCTCTGCACTCGGCCTGAGTGACAGCGCTGCAATTAAAGTAACAGGTCATCGTGCTGGCCGGGGCCCACCCCACAGGCCAAGAGTCCTGCAACAAAGTGCCTTTCATTGGTGGTGCCACCGCAATGTGTGACTGACTGACTACTGCCCCAATTATGAGCTCAAGGCTTGAAGTTCTGTGGCGAATCAAAAGAAAGTTACACTCTCATTAGGTGAGTGATACAAAGTCATTGTATTTTTGACCTGTTTGTATGGGAAAGCCTGTACTGTTGACTAGGGCTAATGAGCATCTGGTACTGCACTGTAATTTGTTGGGATTACTTGGCAGATACTGTACATCTGATGTTTTTTCACACCTTAGAAATAAGAAAAGGGTAGTCTCAAAGACGATTTCTGTAAACATTTGTCTGCATATCTCTCACAATGCATTTTTCTTTTAAACGCTGTGGGAACTTGGTGTAAACATCCCTCAAAATAGGACTGAGGAGACACAACACACATTTATTTGTTCTCATTTGTCAAGGGTGGCTGACTCCAGGGGAGAGATGCATCCACCTTTTAGAGAGGCTGGAAAACAGTCCATTCTTGTCTTGAATAGTCTCTAGCTAATGGAACTGACTATGCCAGGCGTTTGGACTCGGGAGCGAATCAAGCTGCTGCATGTTGTAATATGGTATTAGATGGTCTTTTGTATTTCCTGAAGTCGTACCCCTGGGCAGTAAATTGTTTGTAATGGTATAGAGGATATGCTAACAGTGATGTAGTGTTAAACAAATATGTGGGTAAACTCTGATTCACCAGTGGCAGTGAAAAAAGTAACGCTACCTATACTTCCAATACATTTTTCCACAAAAGGTCCCACAAAAAAAGTGGGTAAGCTGCGTTTACCCTTCACTACACCAAGGTAGCAGGAGGTAACGTTGTCGGAGGTGAAGTGCCAAAAAGATCCAAGTTAATCATAGATATACAGCACATAGAAAATGCTACATAATAACATTCAAAACTAGCTCTAATCCATTTGTCTTTTTCGATTTTTCATCCACTCACTCATGTGTGGATTGCACTAAATGTTATCAATCCCCAAACATGGCAAATTATCCATCAGAACAACAATCTCTGCTGAACCGACAATGATGGCTACTCATTTCAAGTGGAGCAAAAAAACATGGCAAAAAGAACGGAAAATTCATGTTTTTAACATGATGTGACATTCCATTCGGGAAGCCAAGTCACTTTGATTTCTGCACTGACTCTCTGCATTGTTAGCGTGAAATCTTTCCAATGCGCAGTTTCTTGCATTGTTCTCTTCTCAAGGCTGATTACACCCTTCTCTCAAATGAAAGAGGCAAAAAGAAATTGAACAAATGACAAACAGATCAATACAGTTGTGAATAGCATGGGCTCCATATCCACCTGAACGATTAGAGATTTTGATACAGGGATTTGTCTGTGCCTCTGTTTGTTTAAAAGTTTAATTCATTGTTACATTTCAGGTTCAGAGTATATATTTTCCAGCTAATAAAAGTAGAGGTAATGTGAAATTGTATTTTAAGCTAACTGTATTTTTTTACACAAACAAAACCGTTTCCTTGTTGATAAGTGAACGTGTGTAGCCCTTTCCTGCAGTCAGTGACCAAAAGCGCTCTCTTTGGCCTTATGGGTGGAATGTTATTAATATTTTCATCATTTCATTATTAATAAAGATTATTTCAACATTTTTAAATAAGGTGTCAAACAGTTTTCTGTGATGTATATAAAGTGTATTATTGGGATGCAAACTCAACATTGAATACATTTCAACTCTATATATGACATGGTACAGATGTCTTCTTTCTTTTAAGCCATAACCATGTGTGTTTTGTGTATACTTTTGTTTCAAGTTAGGTTTGTTTAAGACTACCACACTATGTGTGACCCTCATTTAGCCCACTGCAGTAAAAGGTTCATTGTGTGACCAGATCCTTATTTCCTGCTCTCGTTTGTCTCTTATTTTGCTGCTCTAGATGTGTCCAGGTGTGTTTCTCTGCATCCCTAGCATGTGTCTGATGTACCTCTATACAGACAGGTCTTTATTTATTTCCTGGCTGTCTCAGACACCGCCCTTCCAGATGGCTCTTTTATATTTACCTAGTTATAAAGGGAACGGCAGCTCCGCCGCCCAGATCAACATGCTTTGTCGCATTTTGATGAGGTTTCTTTTTTTAGTCGAGGGGAGCCGAGGGGCGGAAGCATCTGAGACACATTCAGAGCTCCCTGTCCTTTGAGCTGGCAGTGTGCTGTTCTGTCTGAAGACGGAGACGGAGGTGCTGAACATGTGAATGTTATGTCATTCTCATCCTTACTGGAACTTGGTGTCAAAATTGAACCTGTTGCGTACAACAATGAACATGCTGTAGCAATGAAATGAAACAGTTATTGTCATTGAAGCCATCAAATCTGGTGACTGACGGAAAGACAGACTTCCATAGAGACAGACAAAAAGATAGGTAAGGTACAGTATGTGTACAAAAGACAATGATTCACAGCATACCCCTCATCACAGAGCAAACCTAATGAGCCCTTAAATATGAGAGCTGTTTAACAGGGCCTGACCTCCGCCCACCTCACCTCAGCCAATCTTGGTCTCCATCTCCCATCATCACACCTGTAATTGCGCCATGTCTCCTTCACTCGTCCCTCCATCTTTAATATTTGAATATCCAAGGGGGGCAAATGACATGTGTGAGCACTGAGAGGGCCATTACTGAAGCGGCTCCATAAATGAGGGCTGAAATCAACCTCTTACCCATGGTGAGCACAACAGCCCTGTCTGCCACACACAGACAACACCATCAATCACTGAAACGAGGACATCTGCCACCTTTTCAGCAAAAAATTCCAAAGTAAACATCCCCAGACAAAAGTTCTCTGTCCCTGGACACTCTGTTCAACTCTTAAATATTTTTGTACATTGCTTTACACATCGTACTGACACATTGTTAGAGGACATTGGTTAGCCTGCAGGTCATTTAGAGTGTGAAGCTGCTGAGTAAATGGGCTTATTATCAGTGCAGTCCTGGTTGCCAATTTTTATCTGGCACTCAATTCGGTATCCAGTGCACATAGTATGGGTTGTATGAACCGGATATGTTGTGACTAGCGAATATATGTTGAACATTTACTGTCTACCATTCAGAGGTTGTGTGTAGTGCTGGGACCTTTTCACAATACCATACCTCAATGTGGCACTAGATAATGTTATTTTGTACGTCCCAATGACATCTCCTTATTCCTGAAGTGTGCACTCGTTCACTACTTCCCACAAACCTAAAAGTATTGGCGGAAGATATTATTGGGACACACCGACAGAGCTGCAGAGATATCCACTCTGCAGGGTTACATAATGGGGAAATGTATTACAGGGGGATTGAAGCAATTATTCTTAAACAGACACAAAAAAATGCACTTATCTTTCATACTGTAGCACAGGGGTATTAAACTCACCCTACAAGGTCCGGAACCTGCTGGTTTTCTGTTGTACCTAATAATGAATTGCCCCACCAAATCTAAATCAGTCCCTGATTAGAGGGGAACAATGAAAACAAGCAGTGGAACTGACTTCGAGGTCCAGAGTTCAATTTAAGGGATATAGTGAATTTGGGGGGTAGCCCCAACCGGGACTCTAATCCAGGTCCAGCAACTGTCAAGCCAACACCTTAACCATTACACCAAGTGGTCTGAATCTCTATATGAGGGTGCTAGGTGTTTGGTTAAGGTCACTACAGTACATATCCATTCTTTCACCAAGTTGCGTTTTCCGTAAGGGCAGTCTCACTATACTTATGGGACATTTTGTGCTTGTCTGATTAATTTCCTTAAGGAGGCTACTGAGTGATTCATGCATCCACCACACAGTCAATCAAATACACCCACACATTCTTCAGCACAGAAAATGTCTGACAGCAGTAATTCATAAGATCATGATATGTTCTTTGTTTATTTATTTAAAATACATAGGAAACAGATACAGTAAAATTATATTTCAAATGTTTACTGCAAATTGTTACAAAAGTTATCACAAACTGTACATTTCATGACAAATAGTTGCAATTGCTGTTCTTGTTTAATATACTATTGATGTTAGCATTATGCACACAATCCCAGCTAAAAGCACAACATTCCTAAGCATGGAGTGTCCCGAAAAAGTAGAGGGTTGCCTTAGATATGCTTACAATATGACAAATCATTCCACAATTGATACGGAATGTGTATAAAGTCACCCAAAAACACAAGCTTGAGCTGTACAAATTATCACCAAACGATCCATATAAATACACAGTAACATTTTCATTTGAACAAGTTTCCAACAACAAATGTTCTTAGAAGTAAACTTTAGATATATACAATAATTCGCATTGTGAGGTCTATGTACAAATGTAAACGTAAAATATTAGCAATATAAAATACTATATAATATATTCATGAAACTTTGATATTCTCATACTACTTCAATATATTGACTCACATGCTACAAGTACAAATACTTATGGTTTTTATATTTGGGCCAGCCTGGGAACAGAAGCATTATTATTTTAATTAATGCGCAAAATAAAGTTAACAGTACACAGCCTTAGTATTTGCTATGTTCATGTTAGTGATGGGTCGTTCGCGAACTAGCGTCTCTTTATGAACGGCTCTTTTTGGTGAACGTCAGGAACCAAATCGCATTTGTGAAAGAGCTGTTCATTTGACTCCCTGATTTGCATACTGCTACTACTGCTTTATGAGCTTCAAACTATGATTATCTGCAGTAACAAATAGATAGGATAAAGCCTTATTCTGGTCCACGTTCAATTCTGTTTTTGCAACGATTTAATTTTGTCAGGAACTATAATTGTTTACTCACATTTCACAATCTGAGATAACAGCATGCGTCTTTCTAGCCTTTACATTAGATTTTTAAGCACTACTCAACAAAGTGCCATTTAGGAGCCAAATGAACGGATCTTCAAGGTGAACGGAGCCAAGAGTTTCAGCTCACCGAAAAGACTCAGATATGCCCATCACTATTTCATATTATTACTCACATGTGCAACTGAAATTCACTCTAGTAATGTTTTCAGATTGAGTACTAAACTCGATATCATAAGGCTTTATGTCATAATGCTTTACATAAAGTGATTGCAGAAGACACAATTACAATTGGAATCTGGGGCTAGGCCATATGCATTTACACTGGCCTATTTGTAAAGAAAAATGTACTCAAATTAAACAAATCTAGAGATTCGGACTATAAGGTTCAATCTGCATTTTTGTCAAAAAATTATTGGCATAGCTTTGTTCTGTTCAATTCCTATATAGTACTCTAAACACCACAATTCATGTTGTTAAGTTCAAAAGAATTCAAGATCAAGTTGCTGATACCATTCAATCTAATGAGGATTCAGAACTTTAAAACCAATTATCTCAGAATCATCTTTTTGCATATAGAACCTTATAGTGATTGATGGAAGTTTGTTTCCTTTCTCCCTGTAATGCTTTTTTTGTCCCCACAACTAGAACAAATGACTCTTCTAAATATCCATATTCAGACAATTTTAATAATCTCTTTTTTTTTGCTATTTGAAATCATATTTGGCACATGTGACATACACAAAGACAATGTTTTTAAGAAAAAAGGAAAGCCATTAGCTTTAAAAAATGAATGGCCTCGCTTCAAACCCTTCATAAAGGAGTTTGACCTCATTTGCATGGTTTTACTCTTCCAGATTAATTAGTAGAATGCATTTCAGCAATCTTATAAAGATCCCTATCCGTTCCAGTGACAGATTAAATGTTGGGCAAAGTCTCAGAGAAAAATGTTCTTGGACACTGAAATGTTCTTAAGAAGTGACTTGAGTACGAGGTCAGACATGCTTATCTGAATGTATTGAGTTCTTGAGGAAGCAAATTACGTTGAGTAAGATTTAAATGCTTCTAATCTTTTGTGTAGCAGCTGTGGGAAAAGTTGCAATTAAAAATGTGTATCAATAAATAAGAAATAATTTTTTGTTTATACAGTGCCTTCAGAAGGTATTTGACATTCCACAATGTATTGTGTTACAACCTGAATTCAAAATGGATGAAATATTTTGTAAGATTTTTTTATTCACCCATCTACACACAATACTCCACAATGACGAAGTGAAAACATTAGAAATGTTTGCAAATTTACACCCAGTCAATACAAAGATACAGGCTTGAATGAAAACTCCACGTGAAAATCTGTTGGCCAGCAAGTAGGAGGGTTTTCAGCAGTCAAATTACATTTATTCAGCACACGCAAGGGAACCATGCCTGCAAAGCCCGTTACGCACCTTCATAAGGTAAGTCTGAATACCAACTACTGAGATGTGCCTAGGAAAGCTGTGTGTAAGAAAGAAAATTATGCCTAAGTCGGAATCGGACCCAAAGAGACGTACCCAGAAAGACTCACAGCTGTACATTTCTGCCAAAGGTGCTAACATGTATTGATTTAGGGGGTTAAATACTTATCTAATCAAGATATTAGTGTTTTACATTTCTTTTCTTCTTTTTTAATTATTATTATTTATTTTTTTACAAATCTTTACATTTTTCTTCCACTTTGAGATTACAGAGTATTTTATTAAGATCGTTGACAAAAAATGACAATTAAATCCATTTTAATCCCACTTTGTAACACAACAAAATGTGGAAAAAGTTAAGGGGTGTGAATACTTTCTGATCGCACTGTACTTTTCAACAGTTTGTTGTTTCAATGCTTGTCTCACGTTCATCTCCCGCAAGAGAGTTGAAAACACTATGCTACATTGTGTGGCTACTGTTGCTCTAATCTCAGTTAATCCAGATGCTAGATGAAGTTCTTGGGGAGACATTTTAGAAATTGTACTAACGCAACTTGAGAAGTCTACAGTACACTCTCGTAAACGGAAACTCTCACCATCTTCGCCCAATCCTGATGCATCCAAATAACCAGTGATAAAACACCCAAGTACCTAAACTACTCTGCTTGTTTGTCGACACACCCCAAAGCCCCTAACAGCATTTATGTTATGTAGTCTGTCCACGAGAGAATACTCTGCTCTTACCACGTATTGGACTCTTGTTGATCCTATGACAAGTGCAACCTACTTGTGATATGGAGAGATATGCACCATGTTCTTTCAATAAATGGGATCAATTGGCATTCATTAGTGATGTGCCACTGGCAAACTGCTGTATGCTCTGGGATTGGACATTCACCTAGCCCTTTGAGTTGATAGGTTATTTGTGTTCCCTGTGGCTATGCCCAGGGCACAGCTGATTGGCTTGTCTACTGTATGTCTATGTTGACATGTGGTCTTAGAATCAAGCCTAGCCCTTTAGTATCACATCATCCCAAATGAAAATGGCAACTCACTAAATAAATGTGAGAGGAGCAGAATGCCTTGGGCAAATGTATCAACCAAAAAGTGTTGAAGTATGTTACAAAGTTTAGTTCAAAGTTTACTTCTCTTAATGCCCACTGGTAGTATTGTGGTAATAACTTGCTATTCAGCAAGCAAATACAATGCCATTGGAATGAGAGGAGGATGAAATCTCCATTTTGCAAAGCTATTATCTGACACGATGCCTTTCGGGCCCAAGTGCCTCTCACAAAGTACAATGGAAATAAAACTCTTGAGAGGTAAAATATTTTTTCTTCACAGCTCTATACTGAATAGCTTGCACAGGACAGGAAACAGAATTCTGATAATTCAAACGATTTACTCTGAGTACCACCATTGGTTGATTAATGCCACGGTAAGAACCAAGATTAATTTTCCACTCCAGTCAAGCAATATAATACTGTACATGGTATGTGATAAAGGTTACTGAAGCAATGAAACAAATTAGAGAATTCATCGTGGATAACACTATTCAAGACACAAACTTTGGAAATATGTAAATTCACATTAAATGTAAAATGTCGTGATCCCACGAATAAGGCATTCTCATGTGTGGTCCATAACAGCATTTCAAAATCAGGCCATATTGTAGAATGTTTTTAAAGGCCCAATGCAGTCATTTTATATCAATATCAAATCATTTCTGGTTAACAAATAAGTACCTGACTGTAATAGATTTCCATTCAAATGGATAAAAATGGCTTTTCAGCTAAATACTATTTCTGAAGCAATAATTTTGCGAGTACTGTCTAGAAGTGGTCTGAGTGGGGAGGGGCGAAACTGAAAACTAGCTGTTATTGGCAGAGAAGTTTGGAACTCTCTTTGTTATTGATTATATTAATCAAATCTATTCACGGTAATGTATGTAGCTCTGTTCTTGAGCTGTTCTTGTCTAATAATGATCTGTATTATGCCATTCTGTATTATGTTTCATGTGTTGTGTGGACCCCAGGAAGAGTAGATGCTGCTTTTGCAACAGCTAATGGTGATCCTAATAAAATACCAAATACCAAATTGATTGTATTTTCAATCAGCTACTCTTAGGAAATTTGTTCACACTTTTGCAGTGCTAGTTTCATCAGCTGTTGTACAATGATACACAACACAGGAAAAATCAAATTTTGACTGCACTGGGCATTTACCTGAAAAGTAGGCTAACCCTTCCTGCAAGACATAATTTCATTGCCAATGTTGTTTGTGTCATAACTCTGTAATGTAGAGTCCTGACTGATGATGATTAATACAATAGACCTATACGATTAAACACAACCTACACTACCGTTCAAAAGTTTGGGGTCCCTAAGAAATGTCCATGTTTTTGTCCATTAAAATAACATCAAATTGATCAGAAATACAATGTAGACATTGTTCATGTTGTAAATGACTATTGTAGCTGGAAACGGCTGATTTTTAATGGAAGATCTACATGGGCGTGCCCATTACCAGCAACCATCACTCCTGTGTTCCAATGGCACATTGTGTTAGCTAATCCAAGTTTATTATTTTAAAAGGCTAATTGATCATTAGAAAACCCTTTTGAAATTATGTTAGCACAGCTGAAAACTGTTGTGCTGATTAAAGAAGAAATAAAACAGGCCTTCTTTAGACTAGTTGAGTATCTGGAGCATCTGCATTTGTGGGTTCGATTACAGGCTCAAAATGGCCAGAAACAAAGAACTTTGTTCTGAAACTTGTCAGTCTATTCTTGTTCTGAGAAATGAAGGCTGTTCCATGCGAGAAATTGAAGATCTCGTACAACGCTGTGTACTACTCCCTTCACAGAACTGTGCAAACTGGCCCTAACCAGAATAGAAAGAAGAGTGGGAGGCTCCGGTGCACAACTGAGCAAGAGGACAAGTACATTGGAGAGTCTAGTTTGAGAGACAGATGCATCACAAGTCCTCAACTGGCAGCTTCATTAAATAGTACCCACAAAACACCAGTCTCAACATCAGCAGTGAAGAGGCGACTCTGGGATGCTAGCCTTCTAGGCAGAGTTGCTAAGAAAAAGCCATATCTCAGACTGGCCAATAAAAATAAAACATTAAGATGGGCAAAAGAACACAGAGGAACTCTGCCTAGAAGGCCAGTATCCCGGAGTCACCTCTTCACTGTTGACGTTGAGACTGGTGTTTTGCGGGCACTATTTAATGAAGCCTTTTAAAATAATAAACTTGGATTAGCTAACACAACGTGCCATTGGAACACAGGAGTGATGGTTGCTGATAATGGGCCTATGTAGATCTTCCATTAAAAATCAGCCGTTTCCAGCTACAATAGTCATTTACAACATTAACAATGTCTACACTGTATTTCTGATCAATTTGATGTTATTTTAATGGACAAAAATGTTGCTTTTCTTTAAAAAACAAGGACATTTCTAAGTGACTCCAAACTTTTGAACGGTAGTGTATAATGCTGTCATCTGGATGAGTCGGACATTGGCACTGGACATTTCTGTCTTTAAGTGACAGAATTGTGGTTACTACAGCTGTACACATCTAGTTAATCTGCTATCAGGTCATATGGTTCCATTCGCATTTCCTATGGAGTTTGTGGAGGTTTGGGGGAAGGACAGGACCCCTGGCTCTCAAAGCTTGTCGCTCTTCCTGGCCACTGTGGACAAAACAGACAATTAACAAGGGTTAGTTCAACAAGAGTTGGCTAGGTCTCCAAAGATGCTATTGCTTTGTGTTTAAATATACATTTTCTAATGTACCCGGATTTAAGAAAGCATTAACAATAGATTTTTATCCTACAGGTATTTTAGATTTAGAGGAACGCCATGTTAAAGGCCAAGTATTCCTCCAATTCTTGTTTCTTTGTTCAAGCTAAATAGAATGACAAGGCTCTTTGTTGAATGCACAACCACAAGGTGAAGTCTTTCCCCTATGCAACCGATGGGTCAAAATTCAACTACTCGTCTGTCAATAAGGATTTCCCCGGAAAATAAAGATTGGAATGATTCATGCATTTTTCAAGGATATCGTCTTGTGTTCATAGATTGTTTATAGATTGTGCTATTAAAACTTCCATTCTCTACTACTCCTGAAGAGCAATGAAAAGGGATGGCCCACCACTATAATATGTGGTCCACAGTTATGAGAACACACCGTAAAAATTGAGCTAGTGCCCCCATCCAACCATCCTGGGTGGATATCAGGGCACCAACTCTCCAATTACTTTAAATGCATCTAGTTCAAACTAGCCCTTAAGTTTCTAGAATCAAATTGGTCTTTGTTCTAGTACAGACAACATCCTTGCGTCTTTGTCATGCTGCACTATTACACATCTCTGTTGAAATTGACAGGGTTATTTCCCCAAGCTCTATGATTGGCTGCAAGACCTCTGGCTTTATCTGCTCTCTCAGAAAACCAGAGTGATGCAGCGAAGCATTGTGGGAGCTCTGGAAAGTCCTGCAATTGAATTGCACCTCCTCTTACTTTGAAGGAAAAAAACGAACAGTCCTCTACCTCTCCCAGGGCATGCCAGTGCGTAATGGGCTTGCGAGGGTAGGCCAGCATCTCGTTCCAGTGGTACCTCCCCAGGCCCTCAGCATCTGGCCCCGTCCGACACACACCTATCACCTCGTTGTGGCCCACCCTGTGGACATTACGCACACACACACACACACACACACACACACACACACACACAATATCTTGAGTGCACAAGAAAAGATGTGCCTCCTAAAAGCTGAGTGCTAGTTTGATGAAATAATTCTAAACTAGGTTTGGTAATTACAGTGAATTATGTGGCTTCTGAGCATTCTGGTAAGTGGTCATGATTATATTGTGTAGCGACGCTTGCAGGATTTGAGTGAAAAGTTCTGTTGATGAAGTACACCTCAGTTCAAGTTCAACTCAAAGTTAGAACCTTACTCATTCCACCTTCCTCCTTTGATGCAAATGTAAAAAAAATAGTCCTTATTTGTTGACTATATACACTGAGTATACCAAACATTAAGAACACCTTCTTAATATTGAGTTGCAACCCCCCTCCCCCTCTTTTGCACTCAGAACAGCCTCAATTTGTCAGGGCAAGGACTCTACAAAGAGTCAAAAGCGTTCCACACGCATGCTGGCCCATGTTCACTCCAATCTTTCCCACAGTTGTGTCAAGTTGGCTGGATGTCCTTTGGGTGGTGGACCATTCTTGATACACACAAGAAACTGTTGAGTGTGAAAAACCCAGCAGCATTGCAGTTCTTAACACAAACCGGTGCGCCTGGCACCTACTACCATACCCCGTTCAAATGCACTTAAATCTTTTGCCTTGCCTTTTCACCCTCTAAATGGCACATATCCATATCTCAGTTGTCTCAAGGCTTAACAATCCTTCTTTAACATGTCTCCTCCCCTTCATCTACACTGATTGAAGTGGATTTAACAAGTGACATCAATAAGAGATCATAGCTTTCACCTGGATTCACCTTGTCAGTCTGTGTGATGGAAAGACCAGGTGTTGTTAATGTTTTATATACTCAGTGTACGTGTGTACTGTACAAGCATGCTTATGACCACCATATGTGTTGAATTGTGGGTGTTGTGTTGTATGGTTTCACTCACCGGTCATAGTCCATCACCATGATGGACAGGCTGACCTGTTCCACGTTCTCTGGGGGGATGTCAAAGATGATGGCCTCGTTGTACACTGGGTTCAGTGTGCTTTTCTTGGTGGTGGTTTTCCGCTTCTTCAGTCTCCGTCCGTCACAGAGCAGGGAAACCTTTACATAGGGATCTGTGTGCCACAAATAGCATCTCCATGAAGTTAGTTGTGTAGATTGCAGGTAATGGCAACCAGTGGGGTGTATTCATGGATGCCAAGGGAAGCCAGGCTTCCCCAAATATTTGACCAATAAAAAAATATATACTGTATATAAATCATTTATCTTTCGTTTCTCTCTGTGTTTTCATAATTTTCCGTCAATTCGCAAGTAGCTGAATCTCACTGGAGAAATCATCCGAGATAGGAGAACAGCACCTCTCTGTCTCAGTATGTGTAGCCCATGTTTCTGATGCTGTCTGCACCAAAATACTATAACATGTTCGGAGAGATGGGAATTTGGACTCTGTACAGGCCACTGAATATGAAGGCGATTTTGATCTAACTATAAATTAATATGTTGTGCCACTGACTTGAGACTATTGAAGTTCAATATGTAGCCTAGTAGGCTCAAGTTAACTAGCTAGCTAACTTAGCTGGTTCATTGTTGCCAATGCTAGGAAGTTAGGTTAGCAAGCATTTTAGCAAGGTAGCCTATGACAACAAAAATTAAAAGTGTACTTTATGACATAGACCATTTTGCCAACATGAAAGAGAGGAGGATGGCATTGGAGTTAGGGTTGCATATTTTCTCTGTATTTTTCAAATGTTCCATCCTGAGAATAAATGTTCCAGCCTTGAGCGGTAAATCTCGGTAACCGGGTTCCTGCCAATCAACCCTAATTGGCGTTCAACTAGTCTACAAGTAGGGTGAGTCTAAATGTTTTGTTTAACTTGCGCGCACATGCACGTACACACACACACAGAAAGAAATACATACCATGGACTGTCACATGATATTTAGAAACATTGATTGGACTAAATTGTTTTTGGTATCTTTAACTTTGTTTTCAGTATATTAAACTAATATTAAACTAAGCATATACAGTGGGGCAAAAAGGTATTTAGTCAGCCACCAATTGTGCAAGGTCTCCCACTTAAAAAGATGAGAGAGGCCTGTAATTTTCATCATAGGTACATCATCACTTCAACTATGACAGACAAAATGAGAAAAACAAATCCAGAAAATCACATTGTATGATTTTTAATGAATTTATTTGCAAATTATGGTGGAAAATAAGTATTTGGTCAATAACAAAAGTTTCTCAATACTTTGTTATATACCCTTTGTTGGCAATAACAGAGGTCAAACGTTTTCTGTAAGTCTTCACAAGGTTTTCACACACTGTTGCTGGTATTTTGGCCCATTCCTCCATGCAGGTCTCCTCTAGAGCAGTGATGTTTTGGGTCTGTTGCTGGGCAACACGGACTTTCAACTCCCTCCAAAGATTTTCTATGGGGTTGAGATCTGGAGACTGGCTAGGCCACTCCAGGACCTTGAAATGCTTCTTACGAAGCCACTCCTTCGTTGCCCGGGCGGTGTGTTTGGGATCATTGTCATGCTGAAAGACCCAGCCACGTTTCATCTTCAATGCCCTTGCTGATGGAAGGAGGTTTTCACTCAATCTCACGATACATGGCCCCATTCATTCTTTCCTTTACACGGATCAGTCGTCCTGGTCCCTTTGCAGAAAAACAGCCCCAAAGCATGATGTTTCCACCCCCATGCTTCACAGTAAGTATGGTGTTCTTTGGATGCAACTCAGCATTCTTTGTCCTCCAAACACGACGAGTTGAGTTTTTACCAAAAAGTTCTATTTTGGTTTCATCTGACCATATGACATTCTCCCAATCTTCTTCTGGATCCTCCAAATGCTCTCTAGCAAACTTCAGACGGGCCTGGACATGTACTGTCTTAAGCAGGGGGACACGTCTGGCACTGCAGGATTTGAGTCCCTGGCGGCGTAGTGTGTTACTGATGGTAGGCTTTGTTACTTTGGTCCCAGCTCTCTGCAGGTCATTCATTAGGTCCCCCCGTGTGGTTCTGGGATTTTTGCTCACCGTTCTTGTGATCATTTTGACCCCACGGGGTGAGATCTTGCGTGGAGCCCCAGATCGAGGGAGATTATCAGTGGTCTTGTATGTCTTCCATTTCCTAATAATTGCTCCCACAGTTGATTTCTTCAAACAAAGCTGCTTACCTATTGCAGATTCAGTCTTCCCAGCCTGGTGCAGGTCTACAATTTTGTTTCTGGTGTCCTTTGACAGCTCTTTGGTCTTGGCCATAGTGGAGTTTGGAGTGTGACTGTTGAGGTTGTGGACAGGTGTGTTTTATACTGATAACAAGTTTAAATAGGTGCCATTAATACAGGTAACGAGTGGAGGACAGAGGAGCCTCTTAAGGAAGGTCTGTGAGAGCCAGAAATCTTGCTTGTTTGTAGGTGACCAAATACTTATTTTCCACCATAATTTGCAAATAAATTCATTAAAAATTCATTAAAAATCCTACAATGTGATTTTCTGGATTTGTTTTTCTCATTTTGTCTGTCATAGTTGATGTGTACCTATGATGAAAATTACAGGCCTCTCTCATCTTTTTAAGTGGGAGAACTTGCACAATTGGTGGCTGACTAAATACCTTTTTGCCCCACTGTATAGCCTTGTTTATTGGATGATGTTTAAATGTTTCAGTTGAAATTCTGCTGGAATATCGGAGGCAGTGCTCCGTTGTCTTTGTGCTGACCTGCAGTAACTCCGTGGTTCTAAATCAGTAGTTGTTTCACAACTGTTGAAAACATTAAATTGCTTGATCATGCTGTAGGTGATATAACTGTTTGAATATTTGCTTTGTGGACTTCACCGGACAGATGTTGCTCTCCGGTTTTATGATGAAACTAACATATGTGTAGTTGAATTTTTTCCGCCACTGTGTGACTGTTGTCACGGCCTTCTTGTATATCACGGTGGTGTATGAATGAATGGGTTATAGAGAAAACAATGCAATTATCACAACATAGGTTGTAATATGTTTTTTTTTAAATTATTATTATTATTATTTTTTTTATCCCCTTTTTCTCCCCAATTTTCGTGGTATCTAATCGCTAGTAATTACTATCTTGTCTCATCGCTACAACTCCCGTACGGGCTCGGGAGAGACGAAGGTCGAAAGCCATGCGTCCTCCGAGGCACAACCCAACCAAGCCGCACTGCTTCTTAACACAGCGCGCCTCCAACCCGGAAGCCAGCCGCACCAATGTGTCGGAGGAAACACTGTGCACCTGGCCCCCTTGATTAGCGCGCACTGCGCCCAGCCCGCCACAGGAGTCGCTGGAGCGCGATGAGACAAGGAAATCCCTACCGGCCAAACCCTCCCTTACCCGGACGACGCTAGCCCAATTGTGCGTCGCCCCACGGACCTCCCGGTCGCGGCCGGCTGCGACAGAGCCTGGGGGCGAACCCAGAGACTCTGGTGGCGCAGTTAGCACTGCGATGCAGTGCCCTAGACCACTGCGCCACCCGGGAGGCTTAATATGGGTTTTTTACTGGCTTGGCTTGCTCAGGGATTTTATCCATGCACAGCTACTGATGGCAACATTCAATTATTGAGTTTGGCTAAATTCAGTGATCTTTTTTTTGACAAGGTATGTCAAATGTATCTTCTACTACAATTTCACCACAAACAATGACAACACATGAAAGAAGTATCTCCCTGCCTACTCTTATCTAAGGCACAGCATGTTGCCTCACGTAACTATGCCTTCTGATTTGTTGCTTGCTCCTTCAGAGCTTTACAGTCGTCCCTCATTGTTATTCAGAGAACCATCATGTTTTAAGGCCCAGCCTAAATGGCTGTCAGTTTTGTATTGTTGTTGTGATTGTTACCAGAGGAGCCAGTGATGTCCATGGCTTTGAGGTTCCGGCACTTGATGACGGTCAGTGTCATCCGTCCTGCTGTGGGCAGGTAGCATAGAGAGTACATGATCTCCCCCAGATCCACACTCTCCTGGAGAAAGACGAGGAGAACACTGCATCAAGGAAAGGGCACTGTTGCTGTAGAATAACTCTTTTAGGAAAGCAATTAGCTCAAATTGGTTTAGACAAAGTATGAACACCCAGAGGTGTCCTCAAAACTGAGAGAGAACATAGATTTTCTTACAATGGGTGATTCATCACGAAACTAGAACAAATCCAATCTGTAAGCATTACCAGCAGAGTGAATGTGTATTCAAAATGGTCGCCTTCGGCTAGTGATTTCGCAGGATGTACAACAATATGAGTAAAATGAGGACTGTGATTGGTCACGTTCAGGGTTTTAAAGCGCTAACACTTCTAAATATTTTGCTGTGCTAATTTTAATTTGGGAGCACCGATGTGCCTAGAAAAAAATCAGACAGATAATAATTGTTGTTAATGATTAGGCTTCGTTGTTCCAGTGTTTCCAAGTGCCCTAGATATTTGTGACCGTGTTGGTTGAACCATTACTACTGCGAAAACGGTTTGTGTCTAGCCCAAACCGTTCAAAGGTTTTGACCCATATTACCGGTGCTACATTGAATGATCTGGCATGCATTGGCAACACCTGGGCAGATGAAAGGGCCCCATGTTGTGGGCCATTCTTAAACTACTCACGGCTGTTAACACCTTGTTCAGGTACGTTACCTCATTAGCTAGCTAGCTAACAACCTGATACAAATGTCAAATATGTCAACAATTCTTCCTCCAAAGGACCAATTCTATGGATTACATTTCGTGAAAATCCCCAAAGTAATGTTTTTTTTTGGTTCTAGTGTCGTGAGGAATCACCTCAATACAATGTGTTTATGGATCAGTTTAGACTGGAGCACTACTGTTGTCTGAGCAAAGAGCATCAGATGGCCTGACTTGAAAGAGATGTACTGACGTGGTGTGCTTGTACTGATACCTAATCGGAGTTTAAAAAAAGTCCCCTAAGTTGGCACTCCAGAGATAAGATTTGATTGGCCAACCAGTGAACACAGGAGGACTGACTGAGAGGCATCTCACTAGTGCACAGATGTGTGTTTAGTGTGTTTACATACACTCTTACAAAAAAGGGTTCCAAAAGGGTTCTTTGGCTGTCCCCATAGGACAACCCTTATTGGTTCCTGGTTGAACCCTATTTGGTTCTAGGTAAAACTCTTTTGGGTTCCATGTAAAACTCTCCGGGGAAAGGGTTCTACATATAACCCAGTAGGGTTCCACCTGGAACAAAAAGGGTTCTACCTGGTACCAAAAAGGGTTCTTCAAAGGGTTATCATATGGGGACAGCCAAATAACTGTCTTAATGTCACCATATAAAAATACACTTAGAATAAAGGTGGCATAAGAGTTGCTCTCCATGGACAGAATCCTTACTTGAGATACGTTTGCGCAAAGTCTTCCAGTATCATCAATGTATTGACATGCAGGAGTTTCACAATAACAATGTAACATGTGAAACAGAGGATGTCTTCCCAGTCCTAGAAGCTCTCACATACAGCCAATAGGACTTCCCAAACCGAGCTCCTCTGGCCATTCAGCAGATGTTCTGCACATCATAACAGAGCGTCAATACCCCCCCAGCCCTCCATCCATGGTGTGTTCCAAAGCACCACCCCCACCCACCTAACCATTGTGGGGTCCAACTGCCTTTGTGTCCCCTACTGTCAATCTCAGCATGGACACCCACACAAACAGCTGCAAGGCGGGAAAAACTCAACGTCTCATCAAACCGTGACCCTCATAGGCAGGTCACAGGTTGTTTTAGGCATTGACACCCCTCCCATTTCCCTGCCTGGTTTCTACCCATGCTATTGACACAAAAGGTCACATGCATAAAAAGACATCAATCTAGCCCAGGGAAATGAGGTTCTGAAATACAATACATACTAATCTTTAGCTGAATTTAATGTCATTTGCTGTGGCAAATTACTTTCATGCAATTTTGCTTCCACATTAAATAGAAAATTGCTTGAAGTGTAAATACACAGAGGGTTTTTCGAATTAGGCTAACCTCTGAATTTCTGAATTTTTCTGTTCATATGTAGTTGCATACTCATTTTATAGAGAATTCAAGGAAGGAAGTAACAAGGGGCACACTACTTTGGTACACCAGAGCACATGATAGAGGTCTGTAACATCAGGAAAACAAGTTTCTCTCAAGAATAATCAATTCATTGTTGTCAGACAGTGATGAGTAAAGTCGTAAAGTCACCATAAATGATCATCGCCAAATACATTCCATAAAGGATGACACTTTTAAAAGGACTCTTATTAATGTAAATTAAAAAAGGTGGAATGAAACACTGTCAAAATAAAATGTATGGCAAACTGCATTTGCTATGAGTCATTATCCATTCAAACATCCTTATCCTCATTCCCCTCTGTTGGATGGCAATTCAGGCAATGTCATTGGCCAGAGACAGTATAAACAAAATCAATGCAGGAAGGTGAGATAAAATGATCCCATGATAGACATAAATAACGACCGAATACCGGACAAAATATATGTCTAACCATTAACAACAATGTAGGGAGACAAAATAGATCCTTGAATATTTACAATAATTGCTTAATTTTTCTTCTATCCTGTCGGCAATCTTGAAAGAAGTCTCACATTATATTCAATAGCCGAGCTCAATTGTAGCTCTCATGTTCAACACGATCAACCACAGTCAAAGTAGCAGTAAACTTGATATCTGTATAGATGCTCAAGCTTTTGAACGTGTAATTTCCTCACAGCACACAGTAAACATTATGTAACACAAACAGCTTAAACTTCCTGGAGACAAACTACACGTTGAAGTTAACACCATGGCTGTTAACATGGGCTAACTGCATTAATACCCAGTCTGTCCCCCTCCAATGGCTAAGAACCCAGTCTTTAAACCCACCTAAACCTGCATTTCAAGTTGTTCCACTCTTGTTCTGTTTTCCACAGTACACCGTTCAGAGATCAACTGATTCATTAACCATTAATCCATCTCCATGACCATCAGACACAATAAATGCCACCGAAACACACAATGATATTCATAAACAGAAGCTGTTGAGTAAACAAACTGATAACGCTACCGAGGAGTAAGAAGTGTGTGGGCTCAGATAAAACTGCACTATCATACCCAAGTATGTCAGTGAAGGGATAAAGGTGAGGAACAAAGGAGAATTGTGCCCATGGCTATATTTATGTCTACAGTGTGTACTTCAGTTTTCGGAGGTGTTGTGTGGGTGCTTGGATTCTAAATTCACTGCTCCTGGCAATGGGGCTATACAACACATGCATCTTACCAGTCATGTAATACAGGGCTGATGATTCCAGGACTTAAAACCTCATCCAATCAAATAATGCACAGAGACTTGAAAATGGAGAGATCATTGTCATGTGTTTCCCTAAATAAGTCAGATCATGTGCAGTGCACGACCCCATCAGAAATTATGCAAATGTTAACTATGGCAGACTGACCACAGTTCCACCCTGAAATCTACTCCACCATCATTGAGTCATTTTCTAGAGCGACTAACAGTTACGACTTACAGAGCGATCAGTTGTTGAGATCACTGATCCAATGATCTCCACACATACTGATATCCTCCATGTACAACACCTATCTCAACTAGCTGAGGCCCAGCCCACTCACCGTGGTCGCAGCGTGAATGTCCTTCCACACCACTGCCTCCCTCGAGAGGTCGGAGAGCTCGAAGAGGTTATCCACCACCACCTCGCCGATCATGTCGTGGCTGGTGAAGCGGTCAAAGTCGTAGACACTGAAGTGCAGTTTGCGGTTGCACAGCTGGTCGTACTCCACGGGGAAGAAGAAGGCCTCGTCGAACGTGGGGTTGAGTGTCTTGCGATGGACACGCGTCTGGAACTTCTTCTGTCTCTCTGGCAGCAGGTAGATCTTGACGTAAGGGTCGGAGGTGCCAGTGAAGTCTTTGGCCGGCAGTTCCAGGGCCTTGAGGATCGTGACCACCAGCGCCTGTTCCTCGTAGTCGTAGAGCAGGGAGAAGCTCAGCTTACCGCACGTCTCCACCGGCTCGTGGGTCCCGTCCTCGGAGTCCACAGACTTCTGCTTGTAGAGCTCGGGCTTGATGCGGCCGATGCTTACGGTGGACGACTGGCGGATGGGGAGCGTGTCCATGCTGAAGTCCACACTCGTCACGTTCATCTGGCGAGGCAGATGGCGGCGGAATGAATTGTGCCTGTTGAAAAAGGACATCAGTCATCTATGGTTCCTGGTACCTTTCAATCGGCAGGTTTCCATTGACCCAGGGTTATTAGACAAAAGCAACGTGGCAAAAAAACAACACCATTGAGACGTGTAATGGAAATGACAGCTATGGAAATGTACTACATATCCACAACATTTTGATCTGTTTGACAGGGTGGATTTGTCTTTTAACTTTATTGCGACAAATGATAATGGAAACTGTGTTTTTCTAATAAATGATGATTTGCTCAATTATTTTGAAGGTATGTGCGTCACGTAATGTCATCACAGAACTATAAAACTCCACATTTCATTGTAAATGCATACTGCTAAATCTACCTTTTCAACTATTCAAATCATGTTTCTTTGCAGGACAAGGATTGTTCTGACTTTCAAGAATTCCTGAATTGCGTCACCTTGTTTTTCTGGTAGGCTGGATGGAAGTATCACCATCCAATTATCTACATGAGCGCAAATTTCACCATGGCATGGACCTCGGCGATACATTGGCAAATGAGAATACGGCAAATATGAGTAATTTCTTGCATTCTATTCATGTTGGCTTTTGCGGCCTACCTGAGACATGAAACAAATAGGTGGGACGACATACAAGCTGTCACCAATTGTCCTATATGGATAATGTGAACACTTCAACCACTTCAATTTTATTCATCATTCTGGGAGGGGGCGGGGGGGGGGGGGTGATGTCATTAAGTCCAGCTGTTTTATAGACACAAAACATTTCAATGGAAACGCACCGTAGCAGGCAACTGTCTCCTCTATGTTCTATGCAAACTTTCTAAATGTAGACAAAAAAATCTAAGGAAGCAGTTAAAGGAAACATAGCTAGCGATTCAGGAGAGAGAAGTTATTAAATCTTACTCTTATTGAAATGTTGGAAACCAACAGCATCCATAAGACAAAAGATGCGTGGTTGTGTGTGCGGCTGCAATAATTTTTTTATGTTGATGATACTGGTTTACTATTCTCCAGAAGTGTTTTTACAATTCCTTGTTTCTTCTTGTAGTTCTAGCATGACTGTTGATAGGAACATTTTTGTTGTGATTTGTTTTGACACTTTAATGTTGTTAAGCTATTCTCTCAGCATTAACGAGAAAGATGTTACTGGCTTTGGGTTTAAAGTGATGGAGTTACTTTCTGATTGAACTCTTATGAAGCTCAGAAGCTACGTGACTGAGTGAGTTGTTTTTCACAGGACTTCTTTTGGAAAATAACATTACCTGGAATACCTTGAGCCCAGTTCCATGTACTGATAATGACTTACATACTTTGAGCAAACCACTGTTCTGTACTTCTCCTGGTTGTCACCTAGCAACTGATAACCCCCCCCCCCCCCCCCCCCCCCTACTGACGCAAATAAGAAGATCACATTAATCCGACACGGTCAGTATTGGTACAAATTATACAAATCTGGGAAACACAACACATATGGAATATGAAAAAAACATCACATTGTATTCGAACCTCATATGAAGAGGTGCTTGCATGTTCTAACATATTTTCTGGGACATAATAAGACACAATGTTCTTTGTGAAGGACACTTTGGGAGTCCTATTATATCAGACAAGGGACATCAATTTACAACCTCCCATGATTCCTACAGTTGTTAGAACATTCACCGTGCGGCATCCAAGAGGATGAACATCATACACTGGAAGAGTTGATAATGGAGCAGGCTGGCGGATTTCATCCACATTTGCCCACAGATTCCTCTCTGTTGTGTCAGCCCTGACCCAGAATCAGTTTTTAGCAGGCCTGCCATCCCAAGTCCAGTAAAGACATTCACTCTTTCTCTACCTCTCCCTACATACACTTCTTCTCCAGAGCCACATTCATTATTTTCTTCCATAAGATAACCAATTTTCTATCCTCCACTTTCTCAATCTTATAGGATCAGGGATGGGCACACAGTCTCAATACTCACATTGAGCCTGTGTGGCTCAGTTGGTAGAGCATGGTGCTTGCAATGCCAGGGTTGTGGGTTTGATTCCCAAGGGGGACTAGTATGAGGAAAAAGTACAAGAATGTATCCGTTCACTACTTTAAGTTGCTCTGGATAAGACAGTTAAGAACACATTCTTATTTACAATCAAGGCCTACCCCAGCCAAACCCTAACCCGGACAACGCCCTATAGGACTCCCAATCATGACCAGTTGTGATACAGCCTGGAATCGAAACAGGGTCTGTAGTGGTGCCTCTAGCACTGAGATAGAGTGCCTTAGACCGCTGCACCACTCGGGAGCCCCCAAAAATATGGTACTTCTCGCATGTGTCAGAGATCTCTGTTTCCGCCCGTAAAAAAGGAACCAATGAAAATGAAAAAATCTTAATCTCTCACAGGGAAGAATGTTGTACAGTAATAAAACAGCATGACAAATCTCCAATCTCATACCACCTGTCGCTGTGCATGGATGTAACATATGATGATGTGATGTACTGATATATACTGCTCTGTAGCATTTAATCAGAGATTGGTGGAGGTATGTCTGAAAATCACAATTAGAGTAGACTAGTACATTCTGTACAAGACTCTCTCTCTCTCTGACTTTGCCCTTGCCTTTGTTTAGAGTGTGTCTGCACAATGCATGAGCAGTGAATACTGATGTAGCTGTTGGAGAGGATCGATGTTAACAGAATGTATCTGTTGCTCTTCTCCATGGTAATCACCCGCTCTGCAAGTCACATGGTTGCAAATCCTCATAGTTTTGCCCTGAAGGCCAGAGTGATACCAAGCGTCTCCTCCCACCTCATCTCGCATTATTACGTTGTCCACGTCTCCTAAAATGGATGCTTCATGCAGTGTATCATCATCAAATTATTCCTAATTACTTGGGTGTACTATAGATGCAGTCCTTACTTGTGTTGTGATTGTGATGATTTGTATTGAAAATTTGTGCTTCAGATTCAGCCGAACTGTCACGCCCTGGCCTTAGTATTCTTTGTTTTCTTTATTATTTTAGTTAGGTCAGGGTGTGACATGGGGAATGTTTATGTTTTGTTGGTGTTGGGTGTTTATATGGTAAAGGGGTTATGGGGTGTAGTATATGGTTTTGTGTTGAGTGTAGATGTCTAGCGTTGTCTATGTTGGTTAGTTATGTAGGAGAGTCTATGGTTACCTGAATGAGTTCCCAATTAGAGACAGCTGATTTCGGTTGTCTCTGATTGGGAGCCTTATTTAGGGTAGCCATAGGCTCTCATTGGTTGTGGGTAATTGTCTATGTAAACGTTTGTAGCCTGTGTGTGCACGACGTTAGTAGCTTCACGGTCGTTTTCTTGTTTTGTATAGTGTGTCAGTGTTTTGTTTCGTTTTTGCCTTCTTCATAATAAAAGGAAGATGGCTTATTTTCCAACTGCTGCGTTTTGGTCCGTCAATCCGCCACACGATCGTGACAGAATTACCCACCATAGGACCAAGCGGCATGGAAAGTGGCAACAGGACCTACCTACACAGGATTCATGGACATGGGAGGAGATACTGGATGGTAAGGGGCCGTGGGTTCAACCGGGAGAATATCGCCTTCCTCGTGAAGAGCTGGAGGCAGCTAAAGCCGAGAGGAGGCGATATGAGGAGGCAGCACGGAGACAAGGCTGGAAACCCGTGAGTACAACCCAAAAATTTCTTGGGGGGGGCCTTAAAGGGAGTGTGGCGAAGTCAGGTAGGAAACCTGCACCTACTCCCTGTATTTACCGTGGAGAGCGAGAGTACGGGCAGACACCATGTTACGCAGTAGAGCGCACGGTGTCTCCTGTACGCGTGCATAGCCCGGTTCGGTACATTTCAGCTCCACGTATCGGCCGGGCTAGACTGAGCGTTGAGCCGTATGTCATGAAGCCGGCCCAACGCATCTGGTCACCAGTGCGTCTCCTCGGGCCGGCGTACATGGCACCAGCCTTACGCATGGTGTCCCCGGTTCGCCTACATAGGCCGGTGCGGGTTATTCCACCTCCCCGCACTGGTCAGGCGACGGGGAGCATAGAACCAGGTAAGGTTGGGCAGGCTCGGCGTTCAAGGGAGCCAGTACGCCTGCACGGTCCGGTATTTCCGGCGCCACCTCCCCGCCCCAACCCAGTACCACCAGTGCCTCCTCCACGCACTAGCTATATGGTGCGTGTCTCCAGCCCTTTACCACCAGTGTCTAAACCACGCACCAAGCCTCCTGTGTGTCCCCAGAGTCCTGTGCGTCCTGTTGCTGCTCCCCGCACTAGCCCTGAGATGCGTGTCCCCAGCCCGGTGCCACCAGTCCCGGCACCACGCACCAGGCCTACAGTGCGCCTCAGCCGGCAGGAGTCTGCCGTCTGCACAGCGATGACTGAACTGCTCGTCTGCCCAGCGCCATCTGAGCCATCCGTCTCCCCAGCGCCATCTGAGCCATCCGTCTCCCCAGCGCCATCTGAGCCATCCGTCTGCAATGAGCCTGCAAAGCCGCCCGTCTGCCATGAGCCTGCAAAGCCGCCCGTCTGCCATGAGCCCACTGAGCCGTCCGCCAGACAGGAGCCCACTGAGCCGTCCGCCAGACAGGAGCCCACTGAGCCGTCCGCCAGACAGGAGCCGCTAGAGCCGTCCGCCAGACAGGAGCCGCTAGAGCCGCCAGCCAGACAGGAGCCGCTAGAGCCGCCAGCCAGACAGGAGCCGCTAGAGCCGCCAGCCAGACAGGAGCCGCTAGAGCCGCCAGCCAGACAGGAGCCGCTAGAGCCGCCAGCCAGACAGGATCTGCCAGAGCCGCCAACCAGACAGGATCTGCCAGATCAGTCAGCCAGCCATGAGCAGCCAGATCAGTCAGCCAGCCATGAGCAGCCAGATCAGTCAGCCAGCCATGAGCAGCCAGATCCGTCAGCCAGCCATGAGCAGCCAGATCCGTCAGCCAGCCATGAGCAGCCAGATCCGTCAGCCAGCCATGAGCAGCCAGATCCGTCAGCTAGCCATGAGCAGCCAGATCCGTCAGCTAGCCATGAGCAGCCAGATCCGTCAGCTAGCCATGAGCAGCCAGATCCGTCAGCTAGCCATGAGCAGCCAGATCCGTCAGCTAGCCATGAGCAGCCAGATCCGTCAGCTAGCCATGAGCAGCCAGATCCGTCAGCCAGCCATGAGCAGCCAGATCCGTCAGCCAGCCATGAGCAGCCAGATCCGTCAGCCAGCCATGAGCAGCCAGATCCGTCAGCCAGCCATGAGCAGCCAGATCCGTCAGCCAGCCATGAGCAGCCAGATCAGTCAGCCAGCCATGAGCAGCCAGATCAGTCAGCCAGCCATGAGCAGCCAGATCCGTCAGCCAGCCATGAGCAGCCAGATCCGTCAGCCAGCCATGAGCAGCCAGATCCGTCAGCCAGCCATGAGCAGCCAGATCTGTCAGCCAGCCATGGGCCGTCCCTCAGTCCGGAGCTGCAGTCCCTCAGTCCGGAGCTGCAGTCCCTCAGTCCGGAGCTGCAGTCCCTCAGTCCGGAGCTGCAGTCCCTCAGTCCGGAGCTGCAGTCCCTCAGTCCGGAGCTGCAGTCCCTCAGTCCGGAGCTGCCATTCCTCAGTCCGGAGCTGCCATTCCTCAGTCCGGAGCTGCCATTCCTCAGTCCGGAGCTGCCATTCCTCAGTCCGGAGCTGCCATTCCTCAGTCCGGAGCTGCCATTCCTCAGTCCGGAGCTGCCATTCCTCAGTCCGGAGCTGCCATTCCTCAGTCCGGAGCTGCCATTCCTCAGTCCGGAGCTGCCATTCCTCAGTCCGGAGCTGCCATTCCTCAGTCCGGAGCTGCCATTCCTCAGTCCGGAGCTGCCATTCCTCAGTCCGGAGCTGCCATTCCTCAGTCCGGAGCTGCCATTCCTCAGTCCGGAGCTGCCATTCCTCAGACCCTGGTGCTGCCCCTGACCCTGGTGCTGCCCCTGACCCTGGTACTGCCCCTGACCCTGGTACTGCCCCTGACCCTGGTACTGCCCCTGACCCTGGTACTGCCCCTGACCCTGGTACTGCCCCTGACCCTGGTACTGCCCCTGACCCTGGTACTGCCCCTGACCCTGGTACTGCCCCTGACCCTGGTACTGCCCCTTAGTCCGGAACTGCCCCTTCATGCAATGGGGTTAATGTGGAGGGGGGTCGTTTGGAGGAAGCCTAGGGGGTGGTTAGGTACTGTGGTGACGTGGGGACCGCGACCAGAGCCGGAGCCACCACCGTGGATGGAAGCCCACCCAGACCCTCCCCTAGACTGTGTATGGTGCGCCCGGAGTTCGCGCCTCAAGGGGGGGGTTATGTCACGCCCTGGCCTTAGTATTCTTTGTTTTCTTTATTATTTTAGTTAGGTCAGGGTGTGACATGGGGAATGTTTATGTTTTGTTGGTGTTGGGTGTTTATATGGTAAAGGGGTTATGGGGTGTAGTATATGGTTTTGTGTTGAGTGTAGATGTCTAGCGTTGTCTATGTTGGTTAGTTATCTAGGAGAGTCTATGGTTACCTGAATGAGTTCCCAATTAGAGACAGCTGATTTCGGTTGTCTCTGATTGGGAGCCTTATTTAGGGTAGCCATAGGCTCTCATTGGTTGTGGGTAATTGTCTATGTAAACGTTTGTAGCCTGTGTGTGCACGACGTTAGTAGCTTCACGGTCGTTTTCTTGTTTTGTATAGTGTGTCAGTGTTTTGTTTCGTTTCTTGCCTTCTTCATAATAAAAGGAAGATGGCTTATTTTCCAACTGCTGCGTTTTGGTCCGTTAATCCGCCACACGATCGTGACACGAACTGATATATTTAGATATTCGTAGCCCTTTCCTGCAGTCAAACGACCTATTGGCCTCATGGGTGGAATGTTATTACTATTTTTCCTAATTTCCTAATTAATAAACATTATAAAAAAACAGCTGAGAATCTGTTTCTATGTCAAACAGTTTTGTAATATTTCAGTCTTCAACGATGTATATATTAAGTGTATTGGGATGCAAACTCCAAATTGTATACATTTCAACTCTATATCTGACATGGTACAGGTGTCTTATTTTTTTTAAAGCCTATTACCATGTGTGTGAGGTGTATACTTTTGTTTCGAAGTAGATTTGTATAAGACTACCAAAAAACACTCTGTGTGTCCCCGATTTAGCCCACTGCAGTAAAATGTTTTTAAGTGTCTTACTATGAGAGCACTGGGAAACATACTTTCAAGAGATAAACAGTAACATGATGATAGACCTGCCATCAACTCTACTGATCATACTTTTCAATCATATACAGTGGCTTGCAAAAGTATTCATCCCCCTTGGCGTTTTTCCTATTTTGTTGCATTACAACCTGTAATTTAAGTGGATTTTTATTTGGATTTCATGTAATGGACATACACAAAATAGTACACATTTGTGAAGTGAAATAAAAAATTACATGTTTCAAAAAATGATAAAAAATAAAAAACTGAAAAGTGGTGTGTGCATATGTATTCACCCCCTTTGCTATGAAGCCCCTAAATAAGATCTGGCGCAACCAATTACCTTCAGAAGTCACATTAGTTAAATAAAGTCCAGCTGTGTGAAATCTAAGTGTCACATGATCTGTCACATGACCTCAGTATATATACACCTGTTCTGAAAGGCCCCAGAATCTGCAACACCACTAAGCAAGGGGCACCACCAAGAAAGCGGCACCATGAAGACCAAGTTGAGGGGACCAAGTTGTGGAGAAGTACAGATCAGGGTTGGGTTATAAAAAATATCCGAAACTTTGAACATCCCACGGAGCACCATTAAATCCATTATTAAAAAATGGAAAGAATATGGCACTACAACAAACCTGCCAAGAGAGGGCCGCCCACCAAAACTTATGGACCAGGCAAGGAGGGCATTAATCAGAGGCAACAAAGAGACCAAAGATAACCCTGGAGGA
The DNA here is from genome assembly GCF_029448725.1 of Salvelinus fontinalis. Taxonomy (NCBI): domain Eukaryota; kingdom Metazoa; phylum Chordata; class Actinopteri; order Salmoniformes; family Salmonidae; genus Salvelinus; species Salvelinus fontinalis. The sequence continues at coordinate 12,320,857 of NC_074675.1, read as the reverse complement.
GCTGCAAAGCACCACAGCGGAGATTGGAGTATCTGTCCATAGGTCCACTTTAAGCCGTACACTCCACAGAGCTGGGCTTACGGAAGAGTGGCCAGAAAAAAGCCATCGCTTAAAGAAAAAAATAAGCAAATACATTTGGTGTTCGCCAAAAGGCATGTGGGAGACTCCCCACACATATAGAAGAAGGTACACTGGTCAGATGAGAATAAAATGTCGCTTTTTGGCCATCAAGGAAATTGCTATGTCTGGCACAAACCCAATACCTCTCATCACCGTGAGAACACCATCCCCACAGTGAAGCATGGTGGTGGCAGCATCATGCTGTGGGGATGTTTTTCATCAGCAGGGACTGGGAAACTGGTCAGAATTGAAGGAATGATGGATGGCGCTAAATACAGGGAAAATCTTGAGGGAAACCTGTTTCAGTCTTCCAGAGATTTGAGACTGGGACGGCGGTTCACCTTCCAGCAGGACAATGACCCTAAGCATACTGCTAAAGAAACACTCGAGTGGTTTAAGGGGAAACATTTAAATATCTTGGTATGGCCTAGCCAAAGCCCAGACCTGAATCCAATTGAGAATCTGTGGTATGACTTAAAGATTGCTGTACACCAGCGGAACCCATCCATCTTGAAGGAGCTGGAGCAGTTTTGCCTTGAAAAATGGGCAAAAATCCCAGTGGCTAGATGTGCCAAGCTTACAGAGACATACCCCAAGACACTTGCAGCTGTAATTTCTGCAAAAGGTGTCTCAACAAAGTATTGACTTTGCGGGGTGAATAGTTATGCACGCTCATGTTTTCTGTTTTTTTGTGTTATTTCTTGTTTGCTTCACAATACAAAATATGTTGCATCTTCAAAGTGGTAGGCATGCTGTGTACATCAAATGATTCCATTTCCCCCAAAAATAAATTTTAATTCCAGGTTGTAAGGCAACAAAATGGGAAAAATGCCAATGGGGGTGAATACTTTCGCATGCCGCTATACAACAAGTCCTCCCCTTCTTTGAATCTTTCCTTATGTTATTTTTTCCCCGAGATGAAAAGCTTGCAAATGCATCTGAGGGAGATTCAACCCTAAAAGTAATGAGAGTGACTATTTAATTAGCTCTGTCTGCCCCCTTCGTCAGTGTGTAATTCAAGAAAAGTGCCAGGCTCGATAAATTGCATCAACGTTCCTAATGACAAACTAAAGCAAGTGTCAATAATGGCTTCCTGCAGGAGATGGAGTGCAGCTGCTCAGTGAGTCTCAGTAGGACGAGTGCCTCGCAGCACGTCAGTTCTCAACCTGTGGTGGCGCTAATTACAGACGCGCTCGTTTAAACACAGTCCCCGAAAACAAAGAGAAGATTGTTTCATTACCGGGGTCGCTTACCGCTGTTGCCATGGCAGCGTGACTCACGCCCGCCCAACACAAGACGTGGTCTGGGGTGATTACAGGGTTTTTGTGTGTGTGAGGAGCAAGGGGGCGTGCTGTCGCCCCGTTGATGAGCACCATGGGAGATGTTCCTTCAGGTCATCTACTGAGCGTCCAGTTTGCACGTGTTGTGCCATTTTAAGGTCATTCGTCACAAATTCTCCTGAACTGTCTTATTGACATTTGTCATGGCTATACTTGATGTGTACAATTCAAGTGTCATCATTTACCACTTGATGTCACCTGTCACTTGCTTGAAAGCATCATGTACATAACCTACACTCACAGGAGGTTGGTGGCACCTTAATTGGGGAGGACGGGTTCGTGGTAATGGCTGGAGCGGGATAAGTGGAATGGTATCAAATATATCAAACACATGGTTTCCATGTGTTTGATGCCATTAAATTTGCTCAGTTCCAGCCATTATTATGAGCCGTCCTCCCCTGAGCAGCCTCCACTGCCTTCACTATAGGTGTGCACAGCTCTGTGCATGCATATGACATAACATAACACAGAAATCCTTGGACCCAGTGCAACCAAAAATGTACACCAACAGAATGTTAAGACCTAGAGACAGGAAAGTGACAGGGACACTACTCTGGGAGAGGTCCAATAATGTTACCTGGAGGACGAGGTGGGGTCAGTGGTCTGCCTCTGAATCTTGGCCTGCTGGCCCAACCTCTCCCTGAGAGCCGTCTGCACCTCAGCAGGGATGTCCGGGGATGTCTGGCTGATCTTCATGGCCGCCTCTAGCAGCTTCACGGAGCTGCAACGCCCGTTCACCTTCACCACTGACACAGGCTTCATCTCCTCCTCCATTGGTGCCACCTTGTGGAGGGGTGTGACGGGCAGGGGGGCCGGCGGAGGGGCCTCGGGGATCCCGACACAGGGGCCATTGTTGACGTGGGACGAGAGGGCCTTGCTCCTCCAGATGGGCCAGCATAGCTTCCAAAAGACAAAGAGAGAGACTACCAACAGGGCGAGTCCACAGAAACCCACGACAACAGCAAGGAGACTGATAGAGATGTCTACGAGCGACCACAGAGATCAACAGTGACAGATAGAAAGAGAGACAGAGGGAGAGAGAGGACGGGCAAGCGATGGACGGAGCGTGACAGACAAACATGGAAGAGAAAAAAGAGAAGAGAGAAAGCAAGCTGTAAAAGAGGAGGCTGCAAATGCTCTCGTTTGGTAAAGATCAGAGGAAGTTAGAAAGTCATACAGCTTCATTCCAAGACATTCACATGGTAAGGAAAGACAAATAGCTCTTCATGGCCATATTTGATCAAGTTGACAAATCAACTTTCAGAAACCACAATCCCTTCTTCTGCAACTATATATAATGGTTCAAGGCTTCATACACAAACCAAGATTTACCACAGGCTATTACAAAATGCATTATGCATTCCATTGTGTGCATGTTACACAATTGTATGGTTTCTGATAATTAAAGTAGGACAGTATACGCCTGTGTGTGGATTGCAATGTGCAGGAGATATGTTCTTTCTCACTGATATTGCACTGCATGATGTCATGTTCTTTGCTGTGTTCTGTCTCCGTGTTATTCTCTCTCCTGTTGCTCATTCACTCTCACGAGGACACTTATGCTTTGTGGTTCACCATCTCAAAGCCCAAGCCTACATGAAAACAAGGATCCAGATCTATAGGCAACAATCAGTCCACTTTATATGATGTGACACTAAAACCATGTATTTCTTTTTCAGGCTAATAACTTTAACAGGTATGCTAGACTGCTGAGATTTACAATTCATTTTAATTTGTTTGCAAATGTAAGTGTAGTTATGGAAATTACACAAGCTGGTAGGCCTTGGCAGTTATCACTTCTTCAAGTAATATAATACATTGTGTAACTGTGCTGTAATTATCACGGATTTAACTCCATTTAGTTAATAAGAGCAACAATCTACTGCAATACATGCAATCCAGCAGATTGATTGATTGACTGACAGACTGATTGAATTTCCATCTGTTAGGCTTTTACTCAAAACCAGAGACATTATTGCATCAGAAACAACACTGCTACAGTTTTATGCAACTCACATCAACCCAGACGGAATAATGACATGTTGTTACGATATAGCTTATTATTTCTGGTAAATTCTACAACAAAAACCATATGTAGAATGTAGAACCTTTTCAACAGCTTATCCAAGCCTTACTATAAAATGAAAAAGGCACTGATGAGTAGGCTACAATATAACTTTCACCAAATCAATAAGAGAGACATTATCAAGCAAATAAATGGGTTTATTTGACAGAAGGGGATCTATGTTTAGAACATGAACTGTAAGCCAACAGTATGACTCATTTCAGACATGCCGGTCAGTTGGCGCATGGTGGAGTGAATGAATGCAAGATCACTGAGAACACATCTCCTCTTTCAACAAGCTATCGGTCACACACAATCAGCCTATCACACCATCAGATTGCACACGCCAGAACCAAGCACAATGACATGGGAAAACGAGCATACACGAATGCTGCAACAGGTGCAGTCTTTTCCCTTTGCAGACACAGATGTTTCACCTGTTGAGCGTAGCTCAAAGCGACATGAGGCACAACCTCTCCAGGATTATTAATCATTTTAAACATGTTTTCCCCTAGAAGTTATTCTAGTTCTATACTTAGTCGCGCATTGTATATGATTATATTGCAGCGCTTCAAGGGAAAAGTTGAGTCAGCTGAAGTTTAACTTAACACGCATTTTACTGTTTCAACTCATAATTCTCACACAACCTCGTGCAGCAGGTTGACGCCAGAGAAACCAAACCATGACACAATAGAGGGATGCAAGCTTTAAGGAGAGGGAGAGGAAGAAAACGTTGTTTTGACCTATTTACCTGCGCTCCCTTTACCTTGTATGTTGCTCTCCAAGGGAAATATAGCCGAGCATTTCTCCCCATCTACATGCCCCGCTAGACAGAGCTCCGTGACGATCTGAAGGGCCCTTTGGCACAAGCTGAAGTTGTCCTCCGTTCGGACACTCATGTCTCTCCTGTTAAGCCATTGCACGCTGGAGGAGCCGGGAGAGCGGTGATTCATTTGGCCACCTTGCGCGCCGCTGAGTGCAGCCTCTCCGCGCCAAAGATCAGAGCGCACGAGGCGTCCACATCCATATCCACTGCGCAATGCCGGGACTGACTTCCAGCGCGCTTCTTGTGTTTGAACAAAAGATTCTTCGGCACTTAGTGTCCACCAGCCACTGTCCAATAGGAATGAAGCACCGGTTAAGCAAGACCCTAGTGTTGGAATTACACGCTATTGCGCTGACAAATAGCCTATTTGACCTCTTTAGATTCGGACTAATACCAGTGAAGCTTGACATGACTTCTGTGAATGCTCACAATTTCAAGCAGAAGCCTGAATAGTCTTCCAAATATTATTCCGGTGCCTAAGTTTTACTATAATCTACAAATACTTTTTTAAATTATTAACCTTGGTTGAATAACAAAGATTAGGTTCCTCAACCTAATTAACTACTCTTTTACATTAACTACTCTTTTTTTGAGAGGACAAATATTCCTTTCAGAAACACATAGTCATGTTAATATCAACCTAATACCAAAATCTTAATTAGCCAACTGAATTACCAAAAGAGCCCACAGATATTGAAAGGGCAAAGTAAGAACAGTATCAACAAAATAGTCACAGGGGACAACAAATTGAAATCCAATATGCCAGTACCAGTACAATTCAACATTTTAAATATGTGAATTACATATGCAACAACGCAATCAATTTCACAGCCACAGAGCCATGAAAAGGTCGTTTTTTCATGAATATTAATATATTTTGGTAACATGCATGGGGCAGTTTTCACTTATAAATGAATTCATGCAATTGCTAAAGTAGGAACCTTTGCCAAGAATCCATAATGCAACACAATGGCAGCTCATGACCAGGAGGAGGTAAGGTGCCACTCAGGCAACGGCAGAGGCAGACAGTCTCCTAGACAACAGGACATTAATAATGAGCAGCCTCCTTGGGAAAAATTAACTTCCTCTATCAGTGTTTGCTGAAACTGTTGAGCGCTATGGTGTATGGGAAGAACTGGCCCCCACATTGTTCATTCATCTCTCTCTCTTCCTCTCTCTCTCTCTCTCTCTCTCTCTCTCTCTCTCTCTCTCTCTCTCTCTCTCTCTCTCTCTCTCTCTCTCTCTCTCTCTCTCTCTCTCTCTCACACACACAAACACACACCGTCTCTTGCAGTCTTGATAGGAAAAGTGGCAAATATTTAAATATGGGTGATAAGGCAACTGTCAGGGACTAAGGGCTTGAATACTAATAGTGTAATCTAATATATTTTTACTAGCAGTCATATTTATCACTGTGTTTTGCCAACTAATTGGGTAGACAGGGTACCACTCTCCAACAGATTTTCACTGGAACATTCTCTGAACATGTCCTTGACTGTGCCCAAAGCGTTGTGTAAGGACAACACTGATTTCTATTTGTGAGACTATTTTGTCTGTCTCTTTCTTATGTCTTTCTCTGTATGGTCTGTCCCACTGATAGCTACATTCATCACAACGTCCACTGTAGCCATATTCCACAGTCACATTTACGTTCTACAGGCATATTCTAACAACTATATTATTTAAAGACGTCCTCCAGTGATTTTTGAACTATTACTGTTGAAAAGTTTTATCCCAAGTATAAATACAGTAAAGTACCACACTAAAGGGTACAAAATATGTTTTCAGGTAAATGTTGTTTTTTAGACACCTGCAAACTTCAAGGAGGCGGGCAGGGCATTCAAGGATCTGGTCTGATGGGAATCCGTGATGTCATCGGCCTTCCCCCTTGATTGAGTAAATATAGAGGACAAAAGAGGAAAGGCCCACCCCCCCACTTGTGCTGTCATGACATACCTGGACCACCTATTGCGATGTTACTTTTGTTAAGTAAACCAGGTGTTAAATGAGGTGAAGAGGAGACTGGAGTGCCACTTTAAAATAGTTTATTTTAATGTTGTCATGACTTCCGCCGAAGTCGGCTCCTCTCCTTGTTCGGGCGATGTATCCAAATGTATCCATTTGTTTTGTCTTGTTCCCTGCACACATGGTTTTTTTCATTCCCCAATCAATCTACACGTATTTATTCCTCTGTTCCCCATCATGTCTTTGTGTAAGATTGTTTGTGTTACGTGTCATTTTTGACGCACCAGACTGGCTTGTTTTTTCCATGTTATTTTTCACAAAGATGTTTATTGTTAAACATAGTTCTTGTGACTGTTTTGCGCGTTTTGCACTTTTTCCTAAATAAAGTGTGCGCCTGTTCACAAATCTCTGCTCTCCTGCAGCTGACTTCGCTACCACTACGCACACATCTGACAGATGGTGAAGACATTGAGCAATGAGATTTCAACCTTTATTCACCCACTCAAAAAGACAGGCAGCACTTATTTATAAAAATGTGTTGGTACTTTAGAGTTTGAAAACTATACTTGACTAATAAATCAACTACATTGAAATATTGGAGCAACGTTGAGCACACATTGTGACCTCATTTGACCTAAACACTGATTTTGACCTCATCACTAATCCATGAAGTGTGTCAATGAGCTGTTTAGAAGCAGTTGCCATTTTGTGATGTCGGGTTCTTTACATGAAATAAGGATAAGAGCCTGAGCTAAGAATAGGAAAACAGACTGCATCAACCAGGACCTTTCTGATGTTGCACACTCTTGAAAAGCACCCTGATATGTATAAAACCATTCTACTCACAGTGCAAAAGGTATCTTCCAGATTTTACTGTAGGGTATAGTAATTCTGTGTAACACAGTTAGAGCTGGAGCTTTGAACAGCATTGTGTAAACCTTTGTCCATGTAAAAACAAATGCAAAAAAAAACAATTTTTGGAATAGGCTTCTGGAAACCAAAATGTGATATACAATAAATCAACAAAATGCACTGCCAGAACAGGCTTTAATGCTTTAACTTCTTAAGAACTCTCATTGGTCCTCCCACTGGCCCTCTTGCGGTCAGGTGCATATTTCAGGCAGGTTGACATCGTCTGTAATATATCTGCCTCTGTAGCCTTTGATTCGCCAAGACATACCTGCTGTAAAGGGGAAAACAAATATTAGCTTGAGAAGGTATTCACATGCCATGTAAAAGGTCATGATTTGTACTCCTCTGTACCTATAATGACACTGCAAAGGTTGGAGTCCTCAAAGGCCCTCTTCCACTTGTTACCTTTCATAGTCATCGTTGACATGAGGCCATTTGTCAGGGTTCTGTATAGAACACAAGGCCATTTGTCAGGGTTGTGTATAGAACACAAGGCCATTTGTCAGGGTTCTGTATAGAACACAAGGCCATTTGTCAGGGTTCTGTATAGAACACAAGGCTGTTTGTCAGAGTTCTGTATAGAAGACAAGGCCGTTTGTCACGGTTCTGTATGGAACACAAAATATGTACTTTACATACGTACACACCACAACTTATTTTAAAAGTGAAACACATATGGTAATAGTTTACCAATGCATTGCTCTCTTCACCCAGTCTGGGATGTCTTTACCCCCCAGCTTTGAGATCTAAGATATTTGTAATTTTACAAAGGACACTAATGCACTGAACATGGATAGGATTTTTCCATTCAGTACTACATGACAATATGTCATTCAACTCATGCCAATTAAAGCTTTAATTTCTCACCATGCATTTTTGGAAAGTCATTTTCCATTAGCTGCTCTTCCATCTTTAGTAAATCTTTCTCCGTCTCGTTCAGGTTGAAGTTGAATTTCTCAACCAGACTTGGGCGACTGTCCTTTTAAAAGGTCACAGATCACACAAAGGAGATGTAGGACTTTTTTTTTGAAATTCCAAAACAAAGTAGTTGTACATTTGTTCTCTTCTAAATATAAACAGCCTAATTTCAATATCATAAAACAATTGCTTAAAAATAAATTAATCATACTTGCTTCCAGGATAGGAAAAGGGTCTGAGCCTTTGCAGTGCTTTGGTGACGGGGATCTCTCATCTGAAGAGGCAGGAGACCTCTGTCTCCCACATTACCTATCCCTGGAGCATGAAGGCTCAAGATTCACTGAAGTAAAATATTGGACAATATGGCAATTCTTGGTACAATTAGAATACATTTCCCAAGTACATCAATCAAGAATGAGAATAAGGGGTTGACTTACGTTATGAAGGGTCCTCACTATAATCGCTTGGTGGCTTGTGTTTTAGTTTGCCATTTCCCTATCCCCATACTTGGTGGCTTGAGTGGTGTTTTAGTTTGCCATTTCCCCTCACCACCAATACTTGGTGGCTTGCAGGGCGTTGTAGCCTTTTGCTTCTTAAGTCTTGTTCACATTGGCAGTTTGAAGTGACTCAATCCTATTTTTTTGCGTATCTTATTTGAATCCGTTCTTTTTCCTGCAGTCTGGAAAGCCGAAAAGCACATGGAACTGGCTATTTCAAGCCACATTTCAAAGCACCTTCATATATTGTTGCTTGCTAGCTAGTCTAGTCTGTTGACAGTTTGACAAGCACATGTCAAACTGTCACATCTTATCCTTTGAGGCTTTAAAAATCTTCTGACAGTATGAAAACGCCCATGGAAAGCATTATTGTCACCTTGGCTTGCTACATTCTGTAACTTCTAAGTGATAGGCTGCAAGAGTACCACCAATCAGCCTACACCACTGTGCACACACCCATCGTTACTATGACAACTAGCTTAGTCATGTCAGCAAATGACTGCTGTCTGAACACACAAATCCTATGTGGTCACTTGTAACTTACAGTTTGGACAGTCAGTATTCCAGAACGTATTTAAAAAACAAAACTGATTTGAGCATTCACGCCTACAGTGTGAACAAGGCTTTAATGACACTGGTTTTCTGATGCTTCAGAACAGATATTAGTGGGGACTTGGGTAGGCCCCAAATAATTACACACATTTGTAAGGCAATGTAAAAGGCAACCTAAACACAATTTAATTTCAACCAAACTTTAAACCAAAATGATAAATGGAGAGTTTCATACTTGCGTCTGTCACTGGAAAAAGGTCTGATCTTTTACAGCGATTTGGTGAGGGGATCCCTCAATTAAGAAGGCGACCGAACCCTCATTCTCCAGGATTAATCCATGTGAGAGAACAAGATGATTCTCTGCAATAAAAGATTGGACAACATAATGCTAATTGTTTATACAATTAGAATACCTTTCTCAAATACCCATGATTAAGAACAAGGAGTAGTTTATGTTGTGAAGGGTCGTCCTCACCATCATTACTTGTTTGCTTGTGCTGCGTTTTAGCCTTTTGCTTCTTGGCAGCAGTGGCAGAGGTTCTCTGGTGCGTTGGGACATATGTTTGTGGGGGCTTGGGTAGACCTTTGCCTGAAAATAAACATGCAGGTGTAAAATAACATCCAGCCTTTTTCTGTGTCATGTCTTTACGTTTTATTGAAGTGGAAGAAGACTTTAAAAAAAGTCAACCTAAACATATTACCAAACTTTAAACCAAGATTTTACAACATGCCAAAGATAACATGCCAAGCTCCTACACCCGAGCCTGGAAATCCAGACGTTTGGTTCACTACACTTACAATGGTGAAACATGGAGTGGTTCCATCTGAGTTGAGGCTACCATCCCACTAGCCACACACTCGATTTGAAGAGACCAGTTAAAGTAGTACAAGGTCCTCCCAGTCAATCAAAAGGCAAGGTGGTTGTTCAGTGGCTAGAGTTTAGGGACAAGTGGTTGGTAATCAGCATTGCAGACTACCATACTTACGTAACTTGGCAGTAGTGGCTGGAGGTGAGAGATTACATTCCTCATGTGAATATACAGACTATATACAAGTAATATACAAGTAAATTGAATGTACACAAACTTTCAATGCGTGTTTAAACATACCGGTTATTACACTTCACTGGCTTCAGGGATCTCGATGACTTCACCTTGCTGTTTTGATTCTGAAAGGTGGGGGGGGGGCTTGAACAACTTAAGTCATTTTCTACTTTTTTGTACTTTTTTACTTATTGCATTTTCAAGTATAATGTATCTGCTATTGATCTAATGTCAGTTTTATCCTCAGAAGTATGAAATTACTTCCATTTCAAAGAGGGTGTGGACCAATCCTTTATTGCATTGTCCTATTGATTTGGGGGCCACCACACAGTTTGGTCTTTGATCCAGCGCTCTGGAATTACACCTTCCTTCTCATTTTCCATCCACTCTGCTCTGGCCCACATCCTCTGAGATTACAACCTGGGGAAACAGACAGTCAATATAATATAAGGCCTAATTGCAAACCCAACTATTCCAATAGATGTGATCTTCCTTGGCAAAACGGTGCAACAGAGAGATCACTGTGTATTGCCTATGATGGGGCAGACAGCCTTGTTGATAAGGTCCCGGGGATAAATAATTGATCTTGCATTGGCGGATATTTGAGATACTTGCAATGTTGTCTTTGGAGTCTTTGGAGGCACATGGAATAAGTTGTCAGTTTGAGTACGGTCAATGACATCACAGACAAGGTTTCCATGGTCTCTTATTTATTTGACTAATGCATATTTGTCCTGGAGGAGGAAGCAACCATCTCATATGTTCTTCTTGATGTATGGTTGGATGTTTTTGGCAGAATGTTTCACTTTGCTTGATTCAGACAGTCACTTATACAAATTGATTATGTGGGCTTTTGATGGCAAGTTTAAGGCATTGCAAATGGTTCTCAAACCAATTAAGGTCATTGAGTAAGCAGTTGTGAAATGCAACGTCTGCCAAGTCAGTAAGACCACATTGTACAATGTACTGTAAATGTATCACCATAGACACTCTTGTTCATTTCAACAAAAACCGCCTGTACTCAGTGGCCTTCCATTGGTTATGTTCTGCCAGTGACCGAGGTTGTCGGGCAAATTGTTTTGGCAATAAGCCTTAAAAAGAGATCAGAGCCTCTGATAACTTGGTTTTCTGAGATGGAGACAGTCTGTATGTTCTAGGGCCTCGTTCAAGGAAAATCAACATCCTCTTCACGACTACCAAGCACACCATATGCATAGAATCGAATGGAAACCCTGAAATACAAGAAACTCCAGCATCTATCAATGGAGATGTAGATCTCTGCACAGTCCCCAAGTCCAGAACAGAAGCTGAGAAACACACAGAATTAAATAGAGCCACAACTAAATGGAACTCTGCCACGTCAGGTAACTCAAGCTAGCAATTAAACCAGATAAAAAACAATGAAAGGACACTTTACGGCACAACAGGGACTGTGAAGAGACACATAGACATTTTTATGCGTGTTGTATTGTATTCTGCTTTGCATTATTATCAAGTCACAAGGCGAGACCCAGATACAGACACAGGAGGCAGATGGTTGGAGTCTTACAATGTTTATTAATCCAAAAGGGGTAGGCAAGAGAATGGTCGTGTACAGGCAAAATGTCAAAACCAGTTCAGAGTCCAACAGGTACCGAAGGGCAGGCAGGATGATCAGGCAGGCGGGAAAGTAGTCCAGAGTCAGGCAGTGGTCAAAACCGGGAAGACTATCAATAGAGAATAAAAAGGAGTACGGGGAAAACACGCTGGTTGACTTGACTAAACATACAAGACGAACTGGCACAGAGAGACAGGAAACACAGGGATAAATACACTGGGGAAAACAAGCAACACCTGGACGGGGTGGAGACAATCATAGGGACAGGTGAAACAGATCAGGGCATGACTATTATGTATTGTATTATTTATTTTACCAGGTAAGTTGACTGAGAACACGTTCTCATTTGCAGCAACGACCTGGGGAATAGTTACAGGGGAGAGGAGGGGGATGAATGAGCCAATTGTAAACTGGGGATTATTAGGTGACCATGATGGTTTGAGGGCCAGATTGGGAATTTAGCCAGGACACCGGGGTTAACACCCCTACTCTTACAATAAGTGCCATGGGATCTTTAATGACCTCAGAGAGTCAGGACACCTGTTTAACGTCCCATCCGAAAGATGGCACCCTACACAGGGCAGTGTCCCCAATCACTGCCCTGGGGAATTGGGATATTTCTTTTTTTTAGACTAGAGGAAGAGTGCCTCCTACTGGCCCTCCAACACCACTTCCAGCAGCATCTGGTCTCCCATCCAGGGACTGACCAGGACCAACCCTGCTTAGCTTCAGAAGCAAGCCAGCAGTGGTATGCAGGGTGGTATGCATGTGCATGTGATAAATGGTTGGGATATGACTGTGATATGTGGTTGTATCGCCTGGCTATCTTAAGATAAATGCATTAGCTGTGGGTCATTCTGGATGGGAGAGGTTGCTGAATGGCTAAATTGTAAAGTAAGTGTAGTGCTATGTACACTGAGTATACCAAACATTAGGAATACCCTAATATTGAGTTGCACCCCACCCTTTTGCCATCAGAATAGCCTTAATTTCTTGGGGCATGGACTCTACAAGGTGTCGAAAGCATTCCACAGGGATGCTGGCCCATGTTGACTCCAATGCTTCCCACCGTTGTGTCGAGTTGGCTGGATGTCCTTTGGGTGGTGGGCCATTCTTGATGAACATAGTAAAATGTTGAGCGTGAAAAACCCAGCAGCGTTGCAGTTCTTTACACAAACCGGTGCGCCTGGTACCTACTACCATACCCTGTTCAAAGTCACATAAATATTTTGTCTTGCCCATTCTCCCTCTGAATGGTACACAATCCATATCTCAATTGTCTCAAGGCTTTAAGCTGTCTCCTCCCCTTCATCTACACTGATTGAAATGGCCATGTACTCTTACAATCTCCACTCGGCACAGCCTGAAGAGGACTGGCCACCCCTCAGAGCCTGGTTCCTCTCTAGGTTTCTTCCTAGGTTAATGCCTTTTCTAGGGAGTTTTTCCTAGCCACCGTGCTTCTACATCTGCATTGCTTGCTGTTTGGGGTTTTAGGCTGAGTTTCTGTATAGCACTTTGTATCACCTGCGGATATAAAAAGGGCTTTATAAATACATTTGATTGATTTTAAGTGGATTAAACAAGTGACATAAATAAGGGATCATAGCTTTCACCTGGATTCACGTGGTCAGTCTGTCATGGAAATATGTTTTGTATACTCAGTGTATATTGAATATAGGATGAAAAACAGACAATGATTAAACCATGAGAATATTGCAGAAATTGCAGAAATTTCTCAAATATGATGAAAATGTGATGAAGTTGTAGCATAATGTGTTGAAGTTTTAGCATAATTCCAATGTTTGCAACGCTGGTTGAAATGGTATGAAAACTACTGGTTGATTACTTATTTGCAAAGCTAAATGTGCTTCAACCATATGTTACAAAATGACATTGAAACAAAGTTGCTTCAGCCAGTTTGTCCCCAGTAGATACTGAGGTTGTTGATGAGAAATAACAAGAGGTTTCCATTGAAATATGTCTACAATATCCTTTGGGGATTTTGACCAACAGAGATTGAAAAAGGCTGAAATTGGTACTTAGAATGGGGCGGGAAAACAGCCCTTAGCGTCATAAATCAATAATCTGAGATTTTATGGCGGCTGCGAGTTGAGAAGATCCCTCTTAAAAGCCATTGTTTGTAAGGCGGAGAGAGACCTGTGATGACTATTAAATGATGGAGGCAGGCTTTTGTGCTGCATAAATACAGGAGTGACACAGCCCAGCTCACGGCCATTGAAGGAGGATGGGGAAAACACTGTATTCTCAGGTCTGTTAGCTTGGAGGACTAAAGGGTTATGTGAATGTCAAGTGTCAAGTCAAATATCAATGGATTTGTCAGTGAACTAACAAGAGCACTGAGTTAGAGAGGTGTTCCGGTTCCTAAATGTATTCAAAGACATGCTCAATGACATTTACTTGTTTCTCCATGAGCCGAAAAAATGCTTTAGTAAAGGAGTGGTGTGTCATTTCTGTATAAACCAAGAGTAATTGTCATGAGAAAGAGTCTAACTTTAAACACTGAACCTTAGTAGTGAAAGCCAGCCTCCCTCTGGGTCTTGAATTGATGCCGTGGAATTGCATCCGTTGACATTAACTGAGGCTGAGGGTGAGGAATGATTTAATCATTATCATTCATGACCAGAAACACAGAGGCCTCCATCTCTCTGTGTTGAACACTGAAACAGAACCACAGCCAGTGCGCCAGTGAAATTACAGCTGTAATTGATTATTTGGGAGACAATGACAAAATCAGAAATCTGGTGCAAAACACATTTCGGGAAGAGCTCTGGCTTATGTAAGAAGGAACAGGCATGAATACCAAACAGACTGTCGCTTTTAGAAATGGTTGTATAGAGCCAATCCAGAACATGGTGATCTCCGTCTTCCTGGGAGGCGTGAGGAGTTTTAGGCACAGCCCCTTAATGACTATAGAAAGAAGTTGTGCCGGACTGCCACTGGCAGAGTATAATGAATGTTCTCTCTTTCAGCCGTTTTCAATTTGTCTCGTTATGGCCCCCGGCCTGCCGCCACGTCGCCACAATGTTAAGTTCAGCAGTGAGGTTAGATCAATTTGTTTGCTAAACAGTATAATTGAGCTTTAGCTCCATTGGCAGCGCACTCTTAAAAGGGCCAATTTGAGGAACATGGAGAGAGTCTCGCACAGAGAAGCCAAAATTGCTCTCTCCTGAAATTGCACAGCAAAACCATTCATTTGGAGAGAAAATTTATATATTTTCTCTAAACACTAAAAGCCATTATATCTGGGATTTGTTGACATTTCAGCGAGGGCCTTTTTGCATATTTAAAACCCTGAACAATGTGCTGAGAATTATTTCTCAATATTTGCTCACCGGAGAGAATTAACCTGCTGTATTAATGTCATTTTTAGACATAAACACTTCTGGACTCCAGCTTCTGTTTCAGTGCACTGCTGTGTTTGCTGGCGTAGGCCACTGTTATCGTGAGACAAACATGTTGAAGTAGTTGATTTGGAGCGTATTATACATCTTCTACCCAAATATTGGCTACAGCTGAAGTATGAAATCAACAGGATAGGCTAGGCATAGAGGTATGCTTCAACAAGCTACAATCATTGTGATTAGAGCTCTATAAAAATCTAATTCCCTTTGGTAAGGGACTATTTTGTTTTGACAAAACATTGACGTCTTCTGACATTTAGCTGGACAAATGAGTTTTCTCCAGCACGCCTGTGTTACTGAGATATGAGGGGATGCCGAGTCACAAACCTATTGCTTCTGCCATCAGAGTCCCAGACTTCCGAAAACCAATAGCACTGTTCTGTTGTTGAAAGGCAATGATCCTAATAGACTTTGTCCTCGGTCATTATTTAATGTCAAGCCTTACTGTCCTTCAAAGGTTCCCTGTGTTCCTTGTGTGTACATGTCATTCAACCTCAGTTCTTTTCCGTGTCTATTTCTGTCTTATTCGTGTTCTTTGTTATTCACTCTTTATTGAAGTCACTGCCTTCCCTGATGAAGATGGTAGAATGTTGAGAGATTTGGTGACATACTAGGTGACAGATGACACAACAGAGCCATTGCTCCGAGCATTGGTTGTTAATCAACGGCTGTGTTAATGACTCATATAGATTCATCTGAAATCCTCTCCACCTCATGATTCAAGTACAAACACACACATGTGCACTAACATCAAATCAAATCAAATTTTATTAGTCACATGTGCAGGTGTAGACCTTACAGTGTGTAGACCTTACAGGTGTAGACCTTACAGTGAAATGCAACCAGTCAGGATGGTCTCGATGGTGCAGCTCTAGAACCCTTTGAGGATCTGAGGACCCATGACAAATCTTTTCAGTTTCCTGAGGGGGAATAGGTTTTGTTGTGCCCTCTTCACGACTGTCTTGGTGTGCTTGGACCATATTAGTTTGTTGGTTATGTGGACACCAAGGAACTTGAAGCTCTCGACCTGCTCCACCACAGCCCCGTCGATGAGAATGGGGGCGTGCTCGGTCCTTTTTTTCCTGTAGTCCACGATCATCTCCTTTGTCTTGATCACGTTGAGCGAGAGGTTGTTGTCCTGGCACCACACGGCCAGGTCTCTGACCTCCTCCCTATAGGCTGTCTCGTCGTGGTCGTTGATCAGGCCTACCAATGTTGTGTCATCAGCAAACTTAATGATAGTGTTGGAGTCGTGCCTGGCCGTGCAGTCATGAGTGAAAAGAGAGTACAGGAGGGCACTGAGCGCGCACCCCTGAGGGGCCCCTGTGTTGAGGATCAGCGTGGCGGATGTGTTGTTACCTACCCTTACCACCTGGGGGCAGCCAGTCAGGAAGTCCAGGATCCAGGTGCAGAGGGAGGTGTTTAGTACCAGGGTCCTTAGCTTATTGATGAGCTTTGAGGGCATTATGGTATTGTAGTCAATTAATAACATTCTCACATAGGTGTTCCTTTTGTCAAGCTGGGAAAGGGCAGTGTGGAGTGCAATAGAGATTGCATCATCTGTGGATCTGTTGGGACGTATTCAAATTGGAGTAAATCTAGGGTTTCTTGGATGATGGTGTTGATGTGAGCCATGACCAGCCTTTCAAAGCATTTCATGGCTACAGATGTGAGTGCTACGGGTCTGTAGTCATTTAGTCAGGTTACCTTAGTTTTCTTTGGCACCGGGACTATGGTGGTCTGCTTAAAACATGTTGGTATTACAGACTCGGACAGGGAGAGGTTGAAAATGTCAGTGAAGACACTTGCCAGTTGGTCAGCGCATGCTCGCAGTACACGTCCTGGTAAACCGTCTGGCCCTGCAGCCTTGTGAATGTTGACTTTTTTAAAGGTCTTACTCGCATCGGCTGCGGAGAGCGTGATCACAGAGTCTTCCGGAACAGCTGGTGCTCTCATGCATGTTTCAGTGTTATTTGCCTCGAAGTGAGCATAGAAGTAGTTTAGCTCGTCTGGTAGGC